>NC_065527.1:35007033-35010949 GCF_006386435.1 Epinephelus moara | reverse complement strand
CTGAATTAGCTGGAGAGTTTTTAAGGACTTACTAGAGCTACCTGATAATAGAGAGTTACAGTAATCCAGCCTTGAGGTAACAAAAGCGTGGACCAATTTTTCTGCATCTTTTCGGGTCAGGATAGGCCTAATTTTCACAATATTACGCAGATGAAAAAATGCAGTCCGTGAGGTTTGTTTTAAATGAGAATTAAAAGTTACAAATCAAATCAAATGTTACTCCGAGGTTTCTTACGGTAGTGCTAGAGGCCAGAGCAATGCCATCTAGAGAAACTATGTCATCAGATAAAGAGTCTTTGAGTTGTTTGGGGCCAAGAATAATAACTTCAGTTTTGTCTGAATTTAACATCAGGAAATTGGTGCTCATCCAGGTTTTTATGTCGTTAAGGCAATTATGAAGTTTTACAGTTTTACAGTTGCATGCAAATGTTTGGGCACGCCTGGTCAAAATTTTATTTACTGTGTATATCTAAGCAAGTAAAGGATGACCTGATTGCCAAAAGACAATAAGTTAGACACATTTCTTCAGTACTTTTTTTCACTTAAATTTTTTACAGTTTCAAAATAACAAAAAAGGAAAAGGAGCTGAAGCAAAGGTTTGGGTATCCTGCATGGTCAGTACTTAGTAGCGCCCCCCTTGGCAAGTATCACAGCTTCGAAACACTTTTTGTAACGAGCTAATAGTCTTTCAATTCTTGTATGGGGGATTTTCACCCATTCTTCCTGCAAAAGTCTTCTAGCTCAGTGAGATTCTTGGGCGGTCTTACACACACTGCTCGTTTGAGGTCTATCCACAGATTTTTAATGATGTTTAGGTCGGGGGACTGTGAGAGCCATGGCAAAACCTTTAGCTTGCGCCTCTTGAGGTGGTCCACTGTGGATTTCGATTCATTGTCCTGTTGTAAAAGCCATCCTCTCTTCATCTTCAGCTTTTTTTTTGTGATGTTTCTATGTTTGCTTCCAGAATTTGCTGGAACTGAATCCATTCCGCCCTCTACCCATGAATTCTTCCCTGTGCCACTGGCTGCAACACAAGCCCAAAGCATGACAGATCCACCCCCATGTTTAACAATTGGACAGATGTTCTTTTCATGAAACTCTCCGTCCAAAAAGGTATATTATAATTTCATCACTCCACAGGACTTTCGGGCATCGAATTTTGTGGTGAGAATGCAGGAAAGTTTTTCTTCTGATGACTCTTTGATGAAGGTGTACAGATGTCACTGCACAGTAGAACAGTGCACTCCAGAGTCTGATAGATCTTCCTGCAGGTCTTTTGCAGTCAAGCAAGTTTTCTTGGTCTTCCAGACCTCAACTTGACCTCCACAGTTCCTGTCAAGTGCCATTTCTTAATTACATTACAAATTGAGGAAACTGCTCCCTGAAAATACTTTGCTGTCTTCTTATAGTTTCTCCTGATTTGTTGGCATCACTTATTTTAGTTTTTAGAGTGCTAGGCAGCTGTTTAGATGAGCCCAGGCCTGCTGATTGTTGGGACAAGGTTTCAGGAGTCAGGGTATTTATAAAGTTTTGAAATTTGCATCACCTGGCCTTTCCTAGCAATGACTGTGAACAAGCCATAGTTCTAACAAGCTAACTAATGTCTGAGACCCTGTCATCTGAGAGCTTGAATGTTTTGAGGTGCCCAAACTTTTGGATGCCACTGTATAACGTAATGATACCTACATGTAATTTAAGTCTTCGCCAATCGTGAATTTTTGGATTGTCTTTTTAGTATTTCTGTATTTCCGTTTTAAGATTATAGAGTGTCGTTTACATCCCATGTCAATGACAATTTACGGTCTTGTAGTTGCACACACTTGTGGTACTGTTCCATATCATATGAAGTAGCCTACTTCATTCATGTTGATGTTGCTCGCGGCTGGATAGGAAAACCCAGAGTTGACTCAGCTAGTTGATTACCAGCTTTGTTGTACCGTTTATCCAGACAGCCAATGTGACGGGTTAGTCAAGCCAGATAATTAAAATATATCCTGGGTAAGTTGAACTGATTTTGTAGTGTAGGTCTCAGGTTTTATGTTACAATATGGGGCGGCAGTAGCTCAGTTCATAGGGACTTGGGTTGGGCACCAGAGGGTCGCCTGTTCGAGTCCCCGTCCGGACCAAATATGGAGCGTGGACTGGTGGCTGGAGAGGTGCCAGTTCACCTCCTGGGCACTGCCGAGGTGCCCTTGAGCAAGGCACTGAACCCCCCAACCGCTTGGGGCGCCTGACCAAGGCAGCCCCCTCATACTGACATCTCTCCACTTTGTGCATGTATAGGTCCTGTTTGTGCATGTGTGTGTCTTTCGGACCTGTGTGTTAATGACAAAAAAAACAACAACTCTTAAATCTAATTTACTTGAAGCTGTAGGAACCCTGGATTTTTCAGTTGTGGTTTGTAAACACAACGTTCAAAGCTGGTGACTTTTGAATGCTGCTTATGGTCTAGCACCTAAAGCACTATGAAGCTAGTTCAACATACCTAGGATATGTTTTAGTTATCTGGCTTCACAAACGCTTAACACTGGATAACTCCAGACAACCAGTCATGTGAGTCATGTGAAAGAGGCAAGGTTTTAGCAAAATCATGCAAACCATGAATGAAGCACTTCATATGATATGAGATAAAACTGTGATAATAATTACCTGTGGTTAGGGGACAGCAAAAAGTCATATTCATCAGAGTGAAATGTGAACAACAGCCTTTAATCTTACACCAGAATAAGATGTAGAAACACTAGAAATAATTTCCAAATTTTAAAAGTAGGCCAAGGCAGTGATCTCATTGGTCAGAGGTCAGGATGTTGACATGCTGTGCCAATCCTCTTAAGTTAACTATTTGCTAATTAGCTACTCAGCATAAATCACCATCATTGAAAAAGGGCTAACCAGCTTTGTAGTACAGAAAACTCAGAGTTAACCCTGAACTTACCTCGCGAACCCCAAATTCTGCTTAGTAGTACAGGCCTCAATCCTCTAGTACCGAAATTTTTATAGAGCCCCGCCCTCACACCCATCTGCGGGGGACTACACACCACTGCCCAAAAGTTGGCATCAGAAAATGTCATGAGTACAGAAAAAGTTAGAAAACACAGGCAGAAGGCAGAGTCTCTGCAGATACAAACAATGCCACACACCCAGAGTGGATCGTAAGTGAAGACTAATAAATAATAAATAATACACTTTATTTGTATAGCACATTTCAAAACAGCTACAGAGTGCATTATGGGACAGATAAAATGGTATACATCATCAAGGTAAATACAGCAGTAACATACACAAAAAAACACATTAAACATAGGCTAAGACCAGATAAAACAGAGTGTGTAATAAATAAATAATAAAAATGATAAAAGAGGGATAGAAACTAGACCATGAACAAATTTACTGTAAAAAAACAGTCTTGTTTTAAACGAAGACACTGGGTTAACTAACCTTAGTTCCTCAGGTAAGGAGTTCCACAGTTGCGTGGTTCTAACAGAAAATGTCTGGTTTCCTTTTGTAACAAAGCAGGCTGTGGGAACAGTTTAAGAGGGTCCTTCCTTAGGAACGCAGGCAGTGGCTAGGCTCATAGGGCATAAGTAAATCTGTAATGTATGTAGAAGCAAGGCCATGTAGGGCTTTAAGTAATTAGTAAAAGTTTAAAATCAATTCCATACCTAAGACGTAGCCAGTGTAGCGTCGCAAGGGTGGTCATATACAGTGGTGTGAAAAAGTGTTGGCCCCCTTCCTGATTTCTTACTTTTTTGCATGTTTTTTGCATTTAAATGTTTCAGATCATCAAACAAATTTAAACATTAGTCAAAGATAACACAAGTAAACACAAAATGCAGTTTTTAAATGAAGGGTTTTATTAATGAGGAAGAAAAAAATCCAAAGCTACATGGCCCTGTGTGGAAAAAGTGTTTGCCCC
>NC_065527.1:34992861-35006042 GCF_006386435.1 Epinephelus moara | reverse complement strand
AACATTTAAGTGTGGAAAACATGCAAAAAAGTAAGAAATCAGGAAGGGGGCAAACACTTTTTCACACCACTGTATATAGTTATATGGTCTTGTCTCTTGGAATTAGTTAAAAGTCTGGCAGCCGAGTTTTGAATTAACTGGAGATGGGAAATGGCATTTTGGCTGAGCCTTGTCTGCAGGGGATTATAGTAATCCAGGCGTGATGAGATGAAAGCATGGATGACTTTTCCAAGGCCCACTTGAGATAAAAAATGTTTTACACTTCCAATGTCTCTAATTTGAAGAAAGCATGATAACATTACCTTGGTTATTTGCATGATTATACAGTCAAAGATGACACCCAAATTGCAGGCAGAATGCTTTACATTGGAGGGCAGGGTCCCAAGGTTCTTTTTTAGGTTCATTGGTCGAATTGGTCTGATTCCCCGGATGTGAGAGGACGCTGGCGTTGTTTGTTTGCCGCTTCTCTGTCCGAAAATCTAAGTGGTTTTTTTTGTGTTTATCTATCGGTACAGTCACGGATGCCTTTTGCTACAGTCGCATCTGTGTGCTGCTTTTCTGTCTGGACACTTTTTGTAACATCTGAGAGCTACTTGATGGACAAAACGTTAACGCCAGTGTCTTACCTGTCCCGGTGTACTCCACCCCGCTACACCTGCTACTGTAGCTACTGCATCGGCTCCTGCTCCGCTACACCTGCTACTGTAGCTACTGCATCGGCTCCTGCTCCAGGACTAACGTTACGTTAGTGGACTCTGTAATCCAGCCCGTTTTGCTCCATCCTGCCTCTCTTCGATTCGAACCCACTTCATTGTTGGAAAATAAATAATAGGCGCACAATAAATGTGGTGCGCCACTATTGCAACACCACTACACACACAAATACAATAAAAATCCGACAACATACAGCCAGCTATGTCTTAAAATTGGGAGGCAGTCAGATCAACTTGTGACCTAACTGCCCATGCACTGAGGAACATTTTACTATCTCACTGTTTTCTGAAGTGTTACTTAATCATAACAGGCACAATAACCACACCGTGTGGTAACTTGTATAACTCAGGTTTACTCATGGTTCAGTGGGTAGATTCATACATACAGGAGGACCACATATCAGACTCCTATCTAATCTGGTGCACCACAATTACAGTCCGGGTAGTACATAGCACCTAGTATAGTTCCTGTGAATATACATCACACATATCACTGCACCCCCCTCTTTAGCTGGAATGTCCCACTGACTTCAACCTATGTAAATAAAACATTCTTGACAGAACTGCAAGCAATAACAACATACATTTCCATAGCACCCTTATTCAGAATTGTGCAGAATATAACATCTGCTCACCTTAGTGAAAAACACCATTAGGTATCAATCAATTAGTGCATTTCTTCAGACTCTTTCACAACATAGGAACGTCAGTCTTACAACACAACAATAAACTTATTCAGAGTCCTTTTGTGTGTGTGTGTGTGTGTGTGTGTGTGTGTGTGTGTGTGTCACTCTGTGTGATTGCCTCTACTCATAGTCCTTGTAGTGAGCTGGTTTAGTAACCGCTCTTCCAGATCTTGTGCGTATTATCTTCGGACTAGTGGATTCTTCTGTTGGTGTTTGTTTCACAGCTTTGAGCGGAAGATGTCCCTGCTCCATGGGATTCATTCAGAGGTTGTGGTTCTGTGAAGCGGGTCCTTGCGCTCCTTAGTGCTTGAGGGTAGTGTATTTCATGCACATGGCTCCTGCCATGTCTGATGTTGTTTCCATTTGGTGTTTGTACAATGTAGCTCCTTGGCTCATCGCACTTCTGTAAGATGGTGGCTGGATACCAAGTCCCTCTTTCCTTGTTTAGGACTTTAGGTATGCTCTGATGAAGGTCTTCTAGACCGAAAGCTCACATTAAAGTGAAGTATTGCACAGATGTAAGTGTGCGGAAATCCTCTCTTTGCTTTTGGACTTTTTTGTTTCCAGCACCTTAACCAAGACTGATCCAGGTTGAGCGGTGGTCCGGCTGCAGTTTCTTGTTTAGGACTGTAATATGCTGTCCAGGACTGAGTGGAGGTAGTTCCCTGCCGCTGCTGCGGTCATGATGCTCCTTCATGTCTGCTGTTCTTTGCTCCAGGTGGAGGCGGTGTTCCTCCTTTCCTGGGTCTCCTCGACTCGGCAGCAGGGTGGTGACTGGCCTTCCAAAGATCAGTTCTGCAGGTGATGGTAGTTTACTGTCGATGGGTGTTGCTCTGACCTGTAGTAAAGCCATGTGTATGTCACCTCCTTGTTTCAGGGCTTTCTTCACAATGGATTTGATGTGTCGCACATGCCTCTAGATGAATCCGTTGCTCTTTGGATAGTGGGGTGAGCTTGTCACGTGCCTGATTTCCCAGTCTGCTGTGAACTTTCGGAACACTTGCCCTGTGTACTGGGGTCCATTGTCCGTAAGTATCTCATCACGCCATCCAAAAAGAGACATGGACATTTGCATTTTTTGTGCAACTGCCTGGCTAGACACAGGCATGGGCATTTCATCCAATACAGGGAACTTGGAGTATCTGTCCACAGTCAGTAACTACTGGTGTCCATTAATCTCAAATAGATCAGAAGCTAGACTGCCATGATTTTGATGGTGTGTTGTGTGGGTTGAGAGATTCTTTTGGATTTGCATCCTGATGTTCCACACATGTGCTACATGACCTGCAGACTCTCTCGATGTCGTCGTTCATTCTGATCCAGGACACTTTCTCTTGCTAGTCGCCGTGTTTTCTCAATGCCTTGGTGTCCTACATGTAGCTGTTCCAGTATAGAGTCAGTCATGGAATATGACTCCGGGATAAGCACCTCTCTGCCTTTGAATATGACTCCTGCTTCAATTGCAAGCTCATCTCTGAATGACCAATATGCACGCAGTTGTCTTGGCAGATCTTTGATGTTGTCTGGCCATCCCTGGTGGATCAGCTCTTTCAGTGCATTGAGTTTGGGATCGATGGTGGTTTCCGTGCGGAGAGTGTCCTGTTTCTCGGGAGAGAAGTTTATGATTGCAACAGTGTGCATCTTTGGATCCTCGATTTCTATGTCTATTCCGTCGATACGTTCATCCAGCTCGATGTTGCTGTTGTTCTCAGGATTCGGTAATCGACTGAGAGTGTCTGCCAGGACCATCTGGGTTCCTGGTCAATACATGACCTCGTAGTTGTATCCTTGTGTTTTTAGCAGCACGCGCTGTAGCCGTGGTGGAGCAGCGTGCAGTGGCTTTACGCATATGGTCACAAGTGGTTTGTGGTCTGTTAAAACAATAAATGACTTCCCACACAGGTAGGTATGGTATTGCTGCATCCCATAGACTATGGCAAACATTTCACGCTCTGTGTTGCTGTACCTGGATTGGCAGTCGTCCAGTGTCTTTGAGCCATAGGCTATGGGTCTGTTGTTCTGCACCAAAGCCACGCCCAGTCCTTTCTGTGACGCACTCTCCACCTCCAGTGTCAGAGGTGTGCTTGGATCATAGTATTTTAAACAGTCATGTTCAGTGATTATTGATTTCAGGTCCTCAAAGCTCTTTTGATGGTCAGCGTCCCACGTCCAAGGCACATCACTTTTCAGCAACGCCCTCAGCGTGTGTGCTTTGTCTACGAACTTTGGGATGTAGGGTGACAGGTAGGTTAGCAGCCCCAGGAATCTGCTCAGCTCATCTTTGTTTTGGGGTGTCGGCATTTTTTGGATGTCCCTGATTTTAGCTGGGTCTGGTTTGATGCCTTTGTCTGTGTACAGGTTGCCAAAGAATGAGATGCTTGTCTGTGTTATTGTGGAATTTTTTCTGTTGAACACAATACCTGTCTTGACTGCTCTCTCCATCAGGTTGATCAGGTTCCTGTCGTGTTCCTCTTCGCTGGCCCCATAGACTGCAATATCATCGTCTATGCTGACAACACCGTCGAGCCCCTCCAGGATTTGGTCCATCTTGGCCTGGAAGAGATCTTGGGAGACACTTAGTCCAAATGGCAGACGTTTCCAGCAGTACCTGCCAAATGGAGTTCGGCATGTTGTTAACAGCTGTGACTCCTCATCTAGGTGTATTGACCAGTATCCAGCTTTTGCATTCAGTTTGTTGAATATTTTTGCATTTGCAAACTTTAAGTTCAGTTCCTCCACAGTCAGGAGTTTGTGTGGGCACCTCTTAAGGCTGGCGTTTAGCTTTTGGGGATCTAGGCATATACGAAGGGAACTGTCTGTCTTCGTACTTAATGCTAGACTTGAGCACCAATCTGTGTGCTGTTCCACTTTCCTTAACACATCTTGTTCGACTAGGTTGTTCAGTTCATCCATCCAGCTTATCTTTGATGTGGATGCTGCATTTGCATGGTGGGTCTATGAATGGTTCAGCATCCTTTTTCAGTACAAGCTTGGCCTCCCCACTGAAGTTGCCAATTTTGTCAAACTGGTCTGGGTATGCTCTCTTTAGGTCAGCACTGTTAGTTATGTTCATTTCGGTTTTTGTCTTTCTCGGTTTTGTTTTTTTCTGGCTTACGTTTCCATTCTCAGTTACTGCATCCACATTGACAGTCACTAGGTTTAACAGTTCAGATGTTGGCAGACCAACTACAGCTGGCCCTGGTACGTCCACGACATAGAACTTGGCATTAATCCATTTGGATTCTTTGTACTGGCATGGAATGTCAGTGGTGCCTAGGCAGGGGATGGCATGGCCACTGTACGCAGATAGCCTCTTGCGGGTTTTTCTCAACCGTTTCTGGGTGCATGCATTTTCACCGTACATCTGCTTGAAGGTATGTAATGGGAGTGTGTTGCCTGACGCACCCGTGTCAATCTTGAGACGTAGTGTGTGTCCACAATCAAGTTGAGGTGGTGGTTTCACCTTCAGGACAGTGTATGCCTCCTCTCTGGGCGGCTTGCTGTCTATGCTGTGCATGCACTTTTCGCTGATAGTGATGGAACAGAACTGTTTGTGGTAGGTACTTTCATCCTCACTTTCTGTTTCGCTACTACTGTCTATAGCATGTATGCGAGCCCCGCTCTGTTGCTTTTTATTTTTATGGGGTTTGCGTTTGTGCTGTCTGTCTTGTGGTGGGTGTGACTTACTTCCCTGGCTCTGGCTCTGACCAGGTTGTTGCTGGCACTCTCATTTGGACTTCCTGCAGCACCTTTCCCAGTGACCTTTTGCACCACAAGCATGGCATTCATCACTATATGCAGGACATTGACGTGGTTTGTGACTTTCCCCTCAGTTACGACATGTGCAGCCCCTATCCACAGCATGGATTTTCTCTTCGTGTGACAGGCCAAGTTTGCCTAACTGTTCATTGCCTGCTGTCAGGGCTTCATATTTCCTTCCTTCTGCCAGAACCCCTACTAAGGAATATCCTTTTGGCTTGCTGTAGAGATCATTCCTCAGAGCAATGTGGGGTGTGCTCACAAAAATAAGCTCAATCAGACGCTTGTTAAGCATTTCTGTGCTAATGTTCTGGCTCTAGTCACAAAATCATCTATATTCTCATCTGGTTTCTGCCTGTGTTGCATCAAGTGGAGTCTATGGATTCTGAAGTTCACGTTTAACTTTAATTGGTTTTCAAAGAATTCCCATAGTTTAGCAGGATTTTTCTTATCATCATCACCGAGACCACTGGTATTCAGTCTTTTTAATCCTTCATCTCCAATTCCACAACATATTTTCCTTGCTTGTTTAGCTGCATCTGTTATTTCCTCATCTTCTAAGTACAGAGACATCTTCTGTTTAAATAGTGAGATAGCCTCACCCAGATCCGGGTCGGACCAGTTCATCGTTGGTAGATGCGAAGCCTTGACGTTTCTGTTGTTAGCTAGCTTAGCAGCTAACAGCTCCGGCGCACTCCTACTTGAATGATGACAGTAATTATCCATGGACAGTCTTCTCAGTCTATTTTCATTCTTCATAGAGAGTTCTTTACCGCTGCCACCATGAAGTGTTACTTAATCATAACAGGCACAATAACCACACCGTGTGGTAACTTGTGTAACTCAGGTTTACTTGTGGTTCAGTGGGCAGATTCATACATACAGGAGGACCACATATCAGACTCCTATCTAATCTGGTGCACCACAATTACAGTCCGGGTAGTACATAGCACCTAGTATAGTTCCTGTGAATATACATCACACATATCACTGCACTTTCCAATACAAAAAGCAGCGGTTTAAATCCACTTAATTCATAAACGTAACGTTTATTGTTGTGCTACAGGTCGATAAAGCCAATATTCATATAATCACGTGGAAATACTTTATTTTAAATTAAGCAGTAAAGCAGCAGCTGTAGATTAGATTAATCTCTAAAATAAATTATCTATTTATGTTGTAGCATTAAGGCGATTACAAGCGTACAAATATGACAAACACTAGGCTGTATATGTGGTATAGAAGTCCATTAACTCCTGCAAAGCGTTTTAGAGTACCTAGGTGAAGTTAGTTTGACGTTGGATATTCGATGGATATTGGGATATTCATTTTGGGTTCAACAGTGATTTCCACCTCCCTCTCATAGGCAGAAAACAGAGAGCAAGATAGAGAAGGGCTAATACCCCCATACCCCCATTACTGGACCCAGACACCCCACACCAATGTAGAATGGTTTTGCCAAGTAGGCCTAATAAGGCACACCTCTTTATAAATGGGTTTCATGCTCTTTCTATTTTATCTATTATCCAACGTCAAACTAACATCACCTCAGTTTTTAGAGTTACATGAAGTGCACCCTTGGGATCCTTTGGTCTTGCCATGATCTGAGAAAGTCCCTTTTTGCTTAGAATATTAACTTGACTTTTGACACTTTCACTTAGTTCCGATGTCACATTTCCCACCAGCACAATGCTACCAAGTAAACAATGATCTGCTGGAAACTACAAGCACAGCCACATTCATAAAAGGTGAACATTGAATGTAAGTTTAGTTACATGAATGACAGTCAGATGAGAACTTGGGCGTCAGCTCAAGGAAATATGACCTTTTGGCCAAAGGAGTTAAGTTGGTCGGTGCCACAAATGTGGTTATGTTGCAGGATCTTACATATTTGTTTCTTCACTGTACATGTTTGGTATACCATATACCATGTGTTTTTTTCTGAACCACCCTCAAATTTATTTACTGTTATTTCTAGGCTTACATAAAAGATATGTGATTTTCAATGTGGCCTATATAGTAAGGCTACAACATTACGACGTTATCTTGCGTTACGTTTATGAGGTAACTGGATGTATACAGGTGCTGTTTTATTGCTTAATCTAAAATAAAGTATTTCCACGTGAGTATATGAACATTGGCTTTATCGACCTGTAGCATGAATTATGAATTAAGTGGATTTAAACTGCTGCTTTTTGTATTGGAAAGCAGTGAGATTGTAAAATGTTCCTCAGTGCATGGACAGTGTGGTCACAAGCTGATCTGGCTGCCTCCCAATTTTAAGACATAGCTGGCTGTATGTTGTCGGATTTTTATTGTATCTGTGTGTGTAGTGGTGTTGCAATAGTGGCGCACCACGTTAATTGTGCGCCTGTTATTTATTTTCCCATGATAGAGCGGAGTTTATTGTGACGGGCACCAGACACGAAACTGTCTGGCCTATTTAGAAAATTTAGGAGAGATAGGAGTTAAATTTACAGGAAAAGCAACTTGGCCTCTTCCTGTTTCAACATTCCGTCATAACAAGTGATTCGAACGGCGACTGAGTGTCAGTCCATGACTGGGTTCCTCAAACAAGAGTCCAAAGACGGATCAGGTCGGCTATGTTTTGATATTCTTATGAAAAAATGAGTAAAGAGGCTTTCGCGAGGACAGCTACGTGTTCTCTTCCTGGTTGAAAACAGCTATTGTCACTACAACAACCACAGACCCATTCGGCTGAAAGTCACCGGTTAACATAATTGCGAGTAAATCCAAAACACCGGGCCATCGGTGATCTTCTGCAGCAAACATCTGGATTTTCTCCGCCTCTCCTCAGTCCTATACACTCGAAGAGTTGTTTCCAGGACAGCTAGCCTGCTGTCCCGGTGCAGTGGGCCTCTCGGCTGATACTGCCTTCTCTCAGCTGGTCTGCAACTACTACTACTAGCGTTGCGCTAACGCTAGCATCCTCCCGGCTTCACAAGGGAGTATGTTGAAATACTCCGCCTCGCAGCTTCTCATGTTTAACAACTTCATCAAGCCGCCTCTATGCTTACCAGCCATTAAAAACCTTGGCCTGTTACGCAGTCGACCCTGGTATATCCATAGAGGCTACAAACGTGGGATTGTTTACTCCGGTTCAGCGCACTCCATTTCAACCTCTTCCACTGCCTCTACCATCTTCATGTCTGAATTCACTGAGCTTCTCACCTCAGTCTGCCCCTGCTTTTCATTCACACTCCTGCTCGGCCATTCACCATCAACCGCCTTCTTTGCCCCCTTGACCACCCTCATCCTCCAGGTGCCCACAACCTCTGCTTTCAATACCTGAATTCTTTTCAGGATAAAGTGGACTCAATCCACCAGCAGCTCCAAGCGCCTGTCTCCCCTGCACCACCTGCATCACCTACAACCCAAGCTCCTACCATCACTGCTCCTGCTGCACACACCCCCACATGCCACTTCTCCACCTTCTCCCCTGTGGATGCGGTCCAGGTTGCCAGGCTAATCTCCAAGGCCAAGCCCTCCACCTGCTCTCTGGACCCCATGCCCACAGCCCTTGTCAAAGCAGCCCTACCTATCTTGCCTGTGGATATTCTCATTCATCCAGGTCATAGTTATCTCAAGGCAATTGAATCGAGCGCAACTGGACTTGGTTTTGTCTTAGAAGACGTTTCACCTCTTATCCAAGAGGCTTCATCAGTTCATGCTTGTCTGACTAGGCTGGAACTAGTCTGACAGCCTGGTGTGGAAAAACCCAGGTATTTAACCTCTGAGGAGGTCTTCACAAGGCCAATGATGTCAATGGTTCGTTAGTGCTCCAATGGTGTGTCAACGACAGTCGTTGAAACTCCTGCTGCAACGCTGCAATTGGAGTCGTTAGAGTCACATGAGGCCATTTGTGAACGACCATTGTTTTTAGAGGTTAAGTTGTTAAACCTCCTGGGCAAGGATGAAAGGACAGCATTATAGGTGGGGGATAGATGGTGTCGCAGACCTCCTCCTCTATTGAGAGATGGCTTTTCCAATTTCACATAGATGGCTTCTTTTACACCTCTTTCAAACCATCGGTCTTCCCTGTCCAAAATGTGCACATTGCTGTCTTTGAAGGAGTGTACTTTCTCCTTGAGGTGTAGATAGACAGCTGAGTCTTGCCCTGATGAGCTAGCCCTTCTATGTAGAAGGGCATAGAAGGACATAGAAGGGCTAACTCGTCAGGGCAAGACTCAGCTGTTGGCCTTGTGAAGACCTCCCCAGAGGTTAAATACCTGGGTGCTTCCACACCAGTTTGTCAGACTAGTTCCAGCCTAGTCAGACAAGCATGAACTGATGAAGCCTCTTGGATAAGAGGTGAAACGTCTTGTAAGACAAAACCAAGTCCAGTTACGTTTGATTCAGTTGCCTTGAGATAGCCCTACCTATCGTTTCCCCTATCATTGTTGACATTCTGAACTCCTCCCTGTTATCCGGCATCTATCCAAACACTTTCAAAACTGCCTCAGTCATCCCCATTTTGAAAAAGCCTGGTCTTGACCTTTCCTTCCTCAGTAAGATCCTGGAAAGAGCAGTTGCTGATCAACTCCACCAGCATATGTCCAACCATGAGCTCTATGAACCCCTCCAGTCTGGCTACCGAAAGCACCGCAGCACTGAGACCGCCCTCATCAAAATCACCAATGACCTCCTCATCGCTGCTGACTCTGGTTTGATCAGTATACTCATCCTCCTCGACCTCTCTGCAGCCTTTGACACCTTCTCCCACCCAGGCAGAATACCTTGGCCTCACTGACTCTGCCCTCTCATTCTTCCGCTCCTACCTCTCTGACCGTAAACAATTTGTTACCTATGCTGGTTCCTTCTCCTCCCCCGCCTCCCATATTCCCATTAGGCAAAATCATCCGCCGCCATGGTCTCAACTTTCATTCATATGCCGACGACACCCAGCTCTACATCAGTGCAAAACCCTCTGCCCATCTGCCCCCTCAGTCTCTCATCAATTGCCTCCTCGAAATAAAATCCTGGTTGACATCTAATCTACTCAAACTCAACAGCAACAAAACAGAGCTCATGGTTGTGGCCCCCAAGGCACTGCTCGGGAAGGTTGGGGATCTAATCCTAACCATTGACAGTACCACCATCTTACCATCTGCTGAGGTCCGCAACCTGGGAGTGATCCTCGACTCCACCCTCTCATTTCAGACCCACATCAAATCTGTCAACAAATCTGCTTTCCACCACCTGAAAAAACATCTCCAGACTCCGGCCATCACTCACCGACTGAGTTGCAGAAACACTCATCCACTCCTTCATCACTTCCTGCCTGGACTACTGTAATGGTGTCCTGTTCGGGGTTCCAAACAAAACCCTGGACAGGCTCCAATATGTACAAAACTCAGCTGTGTCCCAGTTCATGGGCTTCTTCTTCTTAAGATGCATCCTTTGCCAACACATTCTCACTCCGACATTGTCACATGAACGTTTGGTCGTGGACTTTCCACATCAAGATACGACGTGCAAGGTACCCGGGGTGCATTGGTTGCTGACTTTCTGGAATGCCATCTCAACTGCAGCCTGTTGCATACATTGTCTGCTTTCAAAGTGCACTTCAGTTTTCACAGAAAATGTACAGTGTGTATACATTGTCTTCCAAGATAAACGCACTATGTCAGCAAAACACCGTGAGTTGACGATTATTTTCCATTAACAACAAACGCACTTGATTACATGTTGCCAAAAAAAGCACATTATTGGGTTTAGGCAACAAAAGAATGTAGTTGGGTTTAGGAAAATAGAGCAGGGCTTTGCTTTACAATCATACAGGATGTGACCACCAGACTCCTGGGTGAAAGTTGGTGGTTGTTGGACCCATCCACCATCCCTTCTGCCCATCCTCCTCGTACTTCTGGAGCCGGTTGCACCAACTACTCTTTACTACACCTGGTCATAACTCCTAAGACGGTCTTTGTTAAGACCAGTCTTAAGGAGTGGACTTACGCCGGTTGCACCAACAGGGCTTATGCCTGGTCTAAGCTACGCTGGTTTTTAGCTGTGAATGCCCCCAGAATGCCGCACACGGCCTGCCTAGAGGAGCACGGTGACGTCAAATGATGTGCTGCTGATTCCCCCCGCGTGCTTGACAGTGTTACAATTGACAGTTGACAGCCCCTCTCATCTGTGTTGACAGTTTATTTACATGTTAAGATTTGAAGAAAACATGGAGGATCAATGAAAAAGAAAGGGTAACTTTACCGATACTGAAATTAGAAAATTAATCGAGCTGTACAGCCGACACAGAGACGTGTAGACTGCCAAGCAGTCAAACGTCATCACTAATAAGAAAAAAACAGTCGGTATGGGCACATCAATATGTGTTCAGACTCATATTGATAGGTAGGCGGGTCGTCCACCAATCGAAAGATCAGCGGTTCGATCCCGGGCTCCTCCAGGCTGCATGTTGAAGTATCCTTGAGCAAGATACTGAACCCCAAATTGCTCCCGATTGCTGTTCCATCGGTGTGTGAGTGTGTTACAACTGAGTAGCAGGTGGCACCTTGTATGGTAGCCTCGGCCACCAGTGTATGAATGTGTGTGTGAATGGGTGAATGTGACTCATAGTGTAAAAAGCGCTTTGAGTGGTCACCATTTACCATCTCCTCAGCAAGGCAAAAAAAACTGTCTCCTCCAAAAAAAAATCATCCAGCTGGCCGGGGTCATCCCCTGAAAACCTCAATTTACAGTGACATCTTTGTGGACGTATTTGGGGAGGATTCCCCTGCCTTTACTGGTTTGGATGGAGTCGAAAGTGGCAGCAATCCAGCAATCAATCCACCATCACTGGACAAGCCAGGGGCAGAGCCAGAGGATGTTCACCTTCATGAGGAGAGCAGCGTTTGCAAAGGTGTGGATTCTACATAAAACTATCGCTATCTATTTAGCAAGGGTGCTTGTTTATTTTGTTTTTTTTTACCAAAGTAAAAAAACACAGTGTTATAGGCCTAATAAAAACAAAAAAAACCCAGAAATGTTCAAAAAGGAATAGGAGTCAGACTTAGGCTATATATTCCTGCCTCTTGTCACTTTTCCTCTATTAACTTAAATTTATAGAGGAAAATACTTATAATGCATTCCTAAATTATTTACAATTCCTAAATTTATTTACAATTATTAGTCCAAAAATTTACCTTGTGAAACTAAATAAATGCGATTTTCCCTAAGACAGCTTTTCCTCTTCCCAGTAGCCCACCTGTCAAGGGTTTTTTAAAAATTTTATTTCAGACTCAAGCGATGCTAGTGCCACTCATGCCAGCAGCCAGGCACCACCACCAAAGAAAAGGAGCAGGCGGGATGACCTTCAACAGGTGCTGCTGGAGAAAGAAATAATCAGAGTGGAGATGGAGACCAAAAAATTATAGACAGAGCAGGAGAAGTTAGAGCTAGAAAAAGAAAAAAGAAAATTAGAAATTCAGTTGCTCCAGCAACAACTTAAAGGATAACTTCGGTATTTTTCAACCTGGGCCCTATTTCCCCATGTGTATGTGTGCGTATGATTCATAGGTACAACTCATTCTAAAACTGGTTCAGTATTGAGGGAGGCGGATGCAGGCGGCAGCCGCGAAACGACCAAAAATGGTAACGGGGGCAAATGCGTCCCGTATAAGTTTGCGCATTAAAAGTGCTTTTTTTAGCCACTGACCGGTTCAGATTGCCAGTGCTATCTCTGTAAATAGCATACTAAGCGTTTCCCTTACTCTTCACTTCCTCTGGGCTGCGACGTCATCTCGCAAGAGCTTTGCTTGTTGCCGGAAGAAAACAGAGGAGCCATGCTGAGCGCCCCTCAGAGTGGCGCTGGTTGTCCCGGACTACAGCTTACAACAACATTAATGAAAGTAATGATATTATAATAATATTATAATTATAATTCTGGTTATTGTGGTACAATATGTTGAAAGTATATATAAATGTCTGATAGTATACATATGTGACAATAATCATATGTGTATAATAACAGTAGAAGTATGACTAATGATAACAGCAGCAGCAG
>NC_065527.1:34982001-34992349 GCF_006386435.1 Epinephelus moara | reverse complement strand
AGGTTTCTTACGGTAGTGCTAGAGGCCAGAGCAATGCCATCTAGAGAAACTATGTCATCAGATAAAGGGTCTCTGAGTTGTTTGGGGCCAAGAACTTCAGTTTTGTCTGAATTTAAAGGGAAATTTCGGTTTATTTCAACCCGTCTCCTATCGTCCTAAATTTGTTTCAAGTGACTAGTGACATACAGATAATAGTTAGCATGTTAGCCGTTAGCCTAGATACAGCCGTAACGTGAGACCTGTTAAAACGTAAGTGAACGGGCATCCCTTCAAGTACAAAGTTAGTCCACTAAACAAGCTTTTTTTTCCCACAAAGACCACCTAATATCGTTAGGATAAATGTCAGAGAACATATAGAAAACGACATGTAAACGTGTTGTCTTACCGCCATGTTTGTTTATCCCTCTAGCTCTGCTTTCCAAAGCGCAGCCGAAATATATCTTGCCAGCTCCAGATAAAGCCCAGCTGGATACTAACGTTACTCCAGGTGGAGGTGTCTCGTCCTTGGTCACATCCAGACCTTGAAAATAAGGCTGCAACCGCTCCCACTCCTTGCAACAGAGGCATTCCTCTTCTGTGGGCACTGGGGCACAGCATTCACAGGTACACCACCAATCTCCAGAGCTACGCAGCCTTGCGGCAGCCAGTCCTCCCTTCTCGTCCTCTAACGTTACCTGTTGCGCCTCTCTCTCTCCTCCTCCTCCTCCTCCGTTCAGGCGACCGTCCGGTTCTGCCTTCCAGCTTTTGCTGCTTGTTCAGGCACGCTATGAGATCGCTGCTTGTTCTCGCGATATTTCGGCCGCGCTTTGGAAAGCAGAGCTACATTGTAAACAAACGTGGCAGCACACCAGTAAGGTAAGACAACCAGTTTTAGTTTTTCATTAGTTTTTGCAGATGAACCCCCTCCAGATTAGTGTTGTCACGGTACCAAAATTGGATCCCACTGTATGATACCAATGAAAATATCATTGTTCTGAGTAGTATCACGATACCACAGCGAAAATGATGTGCCTTTTGTCATTTATAAAAAGATAAATCATTTTTCTATTATAGGCTACATCAATGATATTTCAGTGGAATAAATTACTTATTGACTTATTCATACTTCAAAAACATCATCAATGAGTGATTAACATAGGGGGGATCAAAATAAAATAAATAAATAAAATAAGAATCAACCAGCCACCCTCCTCCCCTGACAGTCCCTTCATAAGTAAAGAACAGTCCCTAAAGTGCGGTGAGGTTTGTGGGCCGTGAACAGCTCGTTTCTCCTCTGACACGTCACATACCTGTGTTCGGCTGGCTCGGCTGTTCAGGTACTTCTGGGCAGTCCACACGCCAAGAAGAGGATATTATTGGAGCCGACTTCTCCGTTGCCGGTAAGCCGATGGCTGCCGTATTTGACAGGAATACATTACTGTTTGTGTCTGTGACCCCCGTTCAACCCACAATCTGTGGGATTCGCCTTTCGTTTCTGCTGGTGGTTGAAATCTGTAGGCTGCTCACACAGCGTGTTGAATGATTTAAGCGTATTTTGCTCGCTCAAAACTATTTTTAGTCGCAAATGCGAGTGCGGTGACGGACGGATCGCCACACTGCCGACATTTTACTCCGCCCGTCACGGCACGCTGCTTGATTGCATTATCAAAACACGCCGCTATTATTCGGCCTTGCTTTTTCAGTGCATCCCTAATACATATATATATATATATATATATATATATTATTACTGTAGAACAGCTGGCAGATCTGAAAATATTGAACTTTTTTTGCCTCCAAAACATGATTTCATTGTTCATGAAACATGCAGATAGTTGCTCTGAGCACAACAAATATCAGATGAAGTGAATCCTACTGTTTTTATCCACTTTTAACTAATATTTGGTCTGTCCACCTTTTGCAGCAATTACAGCAGCACATCTCTCTGGCAAAGTGTCTATATTTCCTGAGAACGTCAACACTAATGTTATCCCATGCCTTCTGCAACTTTGAATAGTAGTACAATAGATCTGTCCAGTTTATTTTCCAATTCGCCCCAAATTTGCTCAATGGGGTTGAGGTTCGGACTTTGAGGGGGCCAGCCCATCATTTTCAATGTTCCAGCAGATTCCTTCTGTCACAGGTAGTTTCGGCAATCGTTCGAAGAATTTTTAGGGTCATTGTCCTCTTGGAAAATAAATCCATGCCCAATAAGACGACTCCAAGATGGTACTCCATGCCTCACCAGGATGTTGTGGTATACTTTCTTATCCATGATGCCATCAGTTTTCACTAAGTCACCTGTTCCTGAGGCTGAAATGGCACCCCACACCATAATACTACCCCCTCTGTGTTTAACTGTTGGCAAGAGACACTCATTTTTATATCTCTTCCCCTCCCTCCGTCAAACATACAGTTTTCGCTTGTTGCCAAACTGTCTAAACTTGGACCCATCAGTCCACAACACTTTTATACCAATCTTCCTTTGTCCATTTCTTGTGTTCTTTTGCAAATTTCAGGCGTTTAACTCTATTTTTCTCTTTCAGTAATGGTTTCTTTGCTGCTATTCTGCCAACAAGTCCTTCTTCTCCCAGTGTCCGACGCACAGTTCTTAAAGACACTGTTGCACCACTACTCATTGTGGTGTTGATGTCGTCACACAGTTCTCATAAGGTCTTTCTTCGGTCCTTAAGACTGAGAATTTTGAGATGCTTCACTTGTCTGTCTGAAAGTTTCTTTTTTTCTACCTCTCCCCTTTCGGTTCTGGTGTGAATTGGTGGCATCATGGCGATCTAAAGTGTACTTTACAGTGCTTGGACTGCATCTCAATTCCTTGGCTATGCGGCGGTAACTCCAGCCAGTATCAAAAAGGGCCTAGGTCCTTCTTCACCTTAGCCATGTTCAAACAGCAACATGTGCTTCAAGACTACTTCTAGAGGCTTTGAATTTATACCAATTGGTGGTGTGGCCTCAGTGACAAAACCCTGATGTTACTAATCACTTAATGAGCAGGATAGGCCTTGTACACTCAAAAGAATCACACAGCTGTGTCCTAAGACTCTTGCATCACCATCGATTTAACCACGATCACACCTGACAATGATAACACAAGTAATTTGGCTTCCTCTGTGAACATGACATTGACAGTGAAATAGGCATAACTTGTTTTTTGTAAGGAAAATGACCTAGATCTCCTTTTGACGGCTCTATTCTATGGTTTATAGAGCATAATGATGACTTTGCAGATATTTCATTCGTTTTATGGGTATTTTAATGGCCAATTCAAAAAAAACAACTGAAACCTCTTAAATACGCCAAGTGTTCTAATAATTTTGGCCACCACTGTATATATATCTATATATATATATATAGATATATATACCTATATCTATCTCTATCTGTATCTCTCTATCTCTCAAGCCGAGGCTGAAGCACGTTCAGTCACTCAGGAGGCAGGTGTTCATGTTTCTGGACTCTCCGTCACAGAGTGTGGAGGTGGCATTCAGAGTGAGGTACGGTGATGGATCGTACATGGTTTATGCCAGTTCGGGGGAAGTTGAAGTGCTTTGAGTGTGGCGATGTCGGCCGTAAGCGCTTTGCACAGACAGCAGGCGGAGGCTGGCAGCGCAGACACAGACATCCTGCTCTCTGCTTTAAACCCTGGGGTGGAGAGCAGGGAACAGACTCTGAGGAGCAGTCAGATGCAGAAACAGCCACCCAGCCTGCAGTCTCAGACCCAGGGGTGGAGCCCGTGGGGGCCCCTGGCAGCAGAGCAGGCTATTCCCAGTGGCTTGACAAGGACTGACGAGGTGGGCTGTGAGGAGGGGATAGGCCCATTGAGTCAAATGCTGGGAGTGCAGGTGGGATTCCCTATAGCCAGGTGACAGGAGGAGGGTATGGAGTACGATTCAGAGTCAGATAATGTGTCGGTTCACTCAGTTGGTGATACTTCATACTGGGGCACAGATCTGTACTCACTGGAGCAAATTAATGATTTTCTGGATGAAACTTACGGACAGTCAGTCAAATTTCAAGACTATTTTGAGGACCCAGATAAGTTCATAAAGTCTGTAAGTTTCTTGCAAAAGGTGGTCGGTTTTGAGCTTCTTGATGAGAAAAAGCACTATTGCCTTAAAAAGCACGTCACAGCATTAAGAAAGGCTGCAAGAGGGAAAATTGGTAGGAAGTAGAAAAATTTTAAATAAATAATGATTATGCATCACAGGGTGTTTCTTTCTAACTGTTACTTTATGTGGGGCTTTTTCTGTGTTGTTTTCTATACCCTTCTCATGCAGGGACTCAGGGTTGGTTCCCTCAATATGAATGGTGGGAGGGATTGATGTAAAAGGGCTTTAGTGGCAGATATTGTACAGCAGAAGAAGTTATATGTAGTTCTGCTGTAGGAAACTCATGGTGACCAGGCAAATGAGGTAGACTGGGGGCTGTGGTGGGATGGGCTGCATGCACTCAGCCATGACTCTACAAGGGGCAATTGGTTTGAGCAGCCAACCACAACAACATGTGAACACAACACATACAATAAACACGTAGAATAAAAAATACAAAGATGCTAGGAATACAGTGGAATCTGGAATCAGTAAATAGAAAAAGTGGCAAGATTAATAAATATAATAAATATCGGCCCATAAAATGTCAATAAAGTGCATTATGAAGAATTTAAAAGATGAATGGCCGAAGCAATAAAAGATTTTGATCAGCAGTTAGTTTTGCAGGCAGGCAAGACATACTGATGACCTGAGGGCAACAGAGCAAATTCACCTGCCAGTACATGGCCAGGAGATGCCAAAATGCAAGTGGCTTTTCTAAGCATTTGCTGGTAACAAAAGCTGGCCAGATCCCTGAGTTTTTAGAGCACGTTTTAATGATGCTGTACAGGCTGTTTTTATCCTGCAGCGTGAGGTTGGGGAACCAACAAATAAAAGAGAAACACAGGAGACTTTCAATAAAAGACTGATAAAAACGACAAAGAATGGTGGGACTTGCAGAAAAGGAGTCAAGTTTGCAGAGAAGATGGATTCTCTGTTGCCCACGCTTTACAATATCTGCAGTGTTCACATCAAATTTGAGGTTGTCATCAAAAAAGGTGCCTAAGTATTTGTATGAGGACACCCTTTCCACAGTCTCATTGTGTATGATGCTGTCTACAACTGCAACTCTGTTCCGTCTAAAATCTATCACAAGCCCCTTTGTTTTCGACACATTCAGGTCTAGGTGGTTTTCATCACACCATGAAACAAAGTCCTCAAGAGCCTCCTTATGGCCTGATTCGGGTCCCTGAAGAAGGGACAGCAGTGCAGTGTCATCTGAAAATTTAATTAAGTAGCTTCCTGCCTTGGCACTCCTGCATTCATCTGTGTACAGGATGAAGAGTATAGGGGAAAGGACACATTCTTGAGGTGAACCTGTGGATAGGACACAAGAGTCTGATACACAGCCATTTGCAGAAACCCTCTGCTTCCTGTTAGTCAGGAAATCTGACAACCATAAAACAAGCTGGTGGGGCAGATTAAAAACACTGATGAGCCTCTTAATTAAAAGATGCGGCTGCATCGTATTAAAAGCTGAGGAAAAATCAGCAAATAAGAGCCTAGTATGGGCTTGGGGCTTCTCCAAGTGCTTGTAGAGGCAGTTCAGGATAAAAAGCTTGGCGTCCTCCACACTTTTACCTGCCTGATAGGCGAACTGAAGAGGATCAATTTCCCCCTCCACATGAGAAAGAATGATATTCTTCACTATTTTCTCAAAGACCTTCATACAGAGCGAAGTAAGTGCTACTGGTCTAAAATCGTTGAATTGTTTAGGAGATGATTTTTTTGGAACAGGAATTATTATTGAAGATTTCCATAAATCAGGGACTTGATTGTTGTCTAGTGACATCTGAAAGATGTGGTGGAGGACACTGCTAAGTTGACTTGATGATCAGCACAGTATGTGTTGATCAAAGTCCTGTTTCTCAAATCGTGAAAAAAGTGGTTAAAAGCATTTGGGAGATCTTCATTACTACCCTCTATTCTAATTAATTTCCTCTTATTTTCATTGTGGGCATTGGTGACCGAGGACATGGATTTAATGCCTTTCCAAGCTGCTCTCAAATCACCACTGCTGTACTCCTGCTCTGTCTTGTCCTTATAAGCTCTTCTAGCTTTGCAAATTTCATTTCTAACCTCTCTGTTCATTTCCTTCCTTTCCTGGTGATCCCCTGTGTAAAAAAAAATTCTTCTTTTTGTTTATGACATTTTTTAAATCTTTAGTGACCCACGGTCTATTATTGGGGTAGACAGTAATGCTCTTCAGGGGGATATTGGAGTCAACACAGAAGGATATGAGACGAAACAGTCTGTGTTAGTTCATTTAAGTCAGAACAAGAATAAAAAAAAACATCCCAAACTGTCCACTCAAAACATGCTTTTAGATTAGCAATACTGTCCTCTGACCAGCATCTCACAGTCTTAATAGTCCGCTCATGTCGCTTGCAGACTGGCTTGTAGGTAGGTAGAAGCAGGACACTGCTGTGATAAGAAGCGCCAAAGGGAGGCATGGAAATTGACCTGTAAGCTCCAGCCACCGAACCAAAGCATAGGTCAATAGTGGAGTTCCTAATAGTTGTTACACAAGGAGCCTAATAGTTGTTACACAAGGCACATGGCACCAATGTAAGCGGGGGAGTAGCTTGAAGGATCCACATTGTGTGTTGTTGATGTCTATGCCCCAAATCACGGAGCAGACAGACTAGGTTTTTTATGTGTTCTGAGGAATGAGTTGCAGAAGTACAGTCAGGAGCAGCTGATCATAGGTGGAGACTGGAACTGCACTATTGATTTCACCATGGATAGTACAAGCGAAGAGCCACACCTTCAGTCAGCCAGAAGCTTAGGCAGTTTAGTTGCTCAACTAGACCTGTTAGATACATGGAGGCTGAAACATCCTGCTGCTAGACAGTATGCATGGGTCAGGGTGAGCAACAGTAGATTGAGTGCAGCCAGGCTGGATAGGTTTTACATATCGCAGTCACTTGCATCTAGTCTAGTTAGTAGCTCCATTATTCCAGTCGGTTTCACTGACCACCATCTCATTACTGCTTAGTTATTCATTTCTCTGGCACAGAAAGTAAGGTCTTACTGGCATTTTAACAACAAGCTGTTACAGAATGGTCTATTCTGCCAGGGTTTTGCTGATTTCTGGTCCTGCTGGCAAGGTAAAAAGTGCAAGTTTGATTCACTGAGGCAGTGGTAAGGGGTAGGCAAGGCTCAGATACGCATCTTACGGCTGTGCAAGGGTCAAAGCACTACTCCATGAGCTGGAAAACAGCATAAAGAACATTAAAGGTGCCATGGCCAGCAGCTCGGGCTCTGACATAGATGCCCTGCTGAAGGAGAAAAAACTAGAGCTCAGTACTTTCATGCAGGAGAGGGTGAAAGGAGCTCTTGTTCGGTCCCACTTCCTCAATATTAAAGACATGGATGATCCAAATGCGTTCTTCTTCAGTTTGGAGAAGTCTGCTACAAGAAGCAAGCTGATGACACCCCTCCAGCTTCCTGGAGGCAGGGTGACAACAGACCCCAAGGAGATGAGGAGCCATGCTGTTTCCTTCTACACTTCCGGTTTCAGGGCAGAGGGGTGTGATCCCACCAGTGCTACGGAACTGCCGGAGGGGCTCCCTCAGCTCAGTCCAGAGGAAAGGGCTGACCTGGACAGAGAACTGTGCTTTGAGGAGCTGACCACATCCGTGAGGCAGATGGCTTCAGGTCAAGCTCTGGGGATAGACAGACTCACCCCTGACTTCGACAAGCATTTCTGGAGATTGGTTGGTCCTGACCTGCATGAGGTGCTCTTGGAGTGCTTTCGTGCAGGGGCGATGCCCGCCTTTAGTAGGCCAGTTCTCTCCCTGCTTCCCAAGAAAGAAGACTTAGCACTACTTAAGAACTGGAGACCTGTGGACCTTTTGTGTACAGACTACAAAGTGCTCTTTAGAGCTCTGTCAAACAGGCTACAGGGCTATCTTGACATACTTGTTCATATAGACCAAACTTATTGTGTACCAGGCAGAACAATAATGGACAATCTTTTCCTGTTTCGTGATGTGTTAGACCTTTGTAATCTGTATCATCTTGACACTGGCATCATAACTCTTGATCAGGGAAAAAGCATTTGACAGGGTGGACCATAGCTATTTGTTCTCTGTGCTCAAAGCTTTTGGGTGTGGTCATAACTTTGTTCCTTAGGTGAGGCTGCTGTACAAGAGTGCTGAATGTTTGGTAAAGGCTGGGGGGGGGGGGGGGGGGGTCTGAGCCTGCCGATCCCTGTGCAGAGGGGGGTAAGGCAGGGGTGCCCCATTTTAGGGCAGCTGTACTTTCTGGCTTTATAGCTTCCCACAACTGGTTGTCTTTCCCAGTGTTGGGGAGTAGCAGGAGGTGGAGGGCAGGATCCTCTCATTCACAGACCCATAAATCTATATCCATCCATCCATCCATCCATCTAGCCGTACAGCCAAAAAGCCGAAACAGTAGTTCACTCCAGGGAGTGCTGGCCTGTGACGGGCCATACACTTAACTGCAGCCTAAAAATGCACGCAATCAATCAATAATAATTTTTACAGTATGATTAGTCTTAATTGCTTTTGATGTGATAATTACCCTTAATGTCATATGAGCAATGCATACTGTTGAGCCGAGGCGGAGCGTGGCAGGAAGCAAATGGAGGAGAGCCATGAAAACCCATGGCTCAATTACACTGCAGCAAACATATTAAACAATCAACCAGGACCTAAATAACAGACAAGGTGACACAGGCAGACAACATCAGCTTACCATGCAGACACGAGACGCAACCCACAGCATCCTGAGCGAAGCAAGCCGTCACAGTGGAGATCAATGTACACCAAGTGCGCATTGCACACAAGAAAAAGAATAACCGGCAGAGCGCATTACCTGTATATGTGAATATACTGTGCGCCTTGATGTTGCCACACCACACAACACAGATCTGCCACGCCAGGCTGTAGCCACCTCCACGAGGAAATCTCGGAGCGGAAGGAAAGAGAACGAGGTGAGGCCCCCTGTATATATAGGGTTCATCCCAATACTGAATCTCGCATCCACGTTTCCCTCGCTTGCGTCTCTTCCTCACGTCTTAGCTCTGCCCTCGAAGGACACTGGGGGTAGACGCGAGGATTAGATGCGAGGAGAGAAGAAACTAGGAAATATGTCTTTAGAGAAATTAGACGTCTTTTCCTCTTAAGCATCACATGAAGCGATGTTCATTTGTGATGACGGCGGCAGCTGATTACAGCTGGATCAGCTGTCAGGAGGCTTTATTAATTCAATTCAATTCAATTTTATTTATAAAGCCCAATATCACAAATAACAATTTGCCTCAGAGGGCTTTACAGCATACGGCATTCCTCTGTCCTTTGGACCCTCACAGTGGATAAGGAAAAACTCCCCCCAAAAAAACCCTTTAACGGGGGGAAAAATGGTAGAAACCTCAGGAAGAGCAACTGAGGAGGGATCCCTCTTCCAGGACGGACAGGCGTGCAAAAGATGTTGTACAGAACAGATCAACATGATAAATTAACAGTAATCCGTATGACACAATGAGACAGAGAGAGAGAGAGAGAGAGTAAGAGAGAGAGAGAGAGAGATGTAGGACAGACAGCTTACAAGAACATTAATTTAAGTAATAATATTACAATGATAATTACGCCTATTGTGGTACAATATGTTGTAGGTATATATTAATATATGATAGTATATGTATCTGACAATAATCATAATAAAAAAAAAATGTGTATAATGACAGTAGAAGTATGGCTAATGATAACAGCAGCAGTAGGAGGATCAGGCAGGACCATGGCAGCAGCACAGCCACACATGTCACACCATCCAGGCACAGCTGTGATACGAGGTAACCTGCCAGACAGTGGAGCACAAAGGCTCCGGAGAAGAAGCTGAGTTAGTGACATGCAGTAATAGGACGTGAATGTTAGCAAAGGAGAGAGAGAGAGAAGGAGAGAAGGTGCCCAGTGTATTATAGGAGGTCCCCCGGCAGACTAGGCCTATGTAAACCCAACTAGGGGCTGGTCCAAAACAAGCCTGAGCCAGCCCTAACTATAAGCTTTATCAAAAAGGAAAGTCTTAAATGTGGAGATGGTGTCTGCCTCCCGGACTGAAACTGGAATCAATCAATCAATCAATTTTATTTATAAAGCCCAATATCACAAATCACAATTTGCCTCACAGGGCTTTACAGCATACGACATCCCTCTGTCCTTATGACCCTCGCAGCGGATAAGGAAAAACTCCCCAAAAAAACCCCTTTAACGGGGAAAAAAAACGGTAGAAACCTCAGG
>NC_065527.1:34963393-34980920 GCF_006386435.1 Epinephelus moara | reverse complement strand
TAAATAGGATTGGTCCGAGCACAGAACCTTGCGGAACTCCATAACAAACTTTGGTACGTAAGGATGATTCATTATGAACGTCAACAAAACTGAAAACGTCAGATAAATAAGATTTAAACCAGCTCAGTGCAGAACCTTTTAGGCCAATTAAGTGATCCAGTCTCTGCAGTAGAATTTGGAAGATGATTCCACAGAAGAGGAGCCTGATAGCTGAAGGCTCTGGCTCCTGATCTACTTTTGGAGACTTTAGGGACCACTAGTAATCCTGCATTCTCACAGCGCAGTGTTCTAGTGGCATAATATGGCACTATGAGCTCTCTAAGATATGACAGAGCCTGACCATTGAAAGCTTTGTAAGTTAGGAGTAGGATTTTAAATTAATTTCTGGATTTTACAGGGAGCCAGTGCAGAGAAGCTAAAACAGTAAAGCTAAAAAAGTGTGATCTCGTTTCTTAGTTCCTGTCAGTACACATGCCGCTACGTTCTGGATCAGCTGGAGAGTTTTTAAAGACTTATTAGAGCTCCCTGATAATAGGGAATTACAGTAATCCAGCCTAGAGGTAACAAAAGCGTGGACCAATTTTTCTGCATCTTTTTTGCACAGGATAGGCCTAATTTTCACAATATTACGCAGATGAAAAAATGCAGTCTGTGAGGTTTGTTTTAAATGGGAGTTTAAAGACAAATCTTGGTCAAATATTACTCCAAGTTTTCTTACGTTAGTGCTAGAGGCCAAAGCAATGCCATCCAGAGAAACTATATCACCAGATAAAGAGTTTCTGAGGTGTTTGGGGCCAAGAACAATAATTGAATTTAACATTTAACAGTTTAGTTAATTGATCTCTTTCTTCTGGCTTTATCAATAAATACAACTGTGTATCATCCGCATAGCAATGGAAATTTACAGAGTGATTTCTAATGATGTAACCTAAGGGAAGCATTTATAAGGTGAACAGAATTGGTCCAAGCACAGAACCTTGTGGAACTCCAAAACAAACTTTAGTACGTAGAGATGATTAATCATGAACATGAACGAACAGAAAACGATCAGATAAATAAGATTTGAACCAGCTTAGTGCAGAACCTTTTAGGCCAATTAAATGTTCCAGTCTCTGTAGCAGATGGTCAATTGTGTCAAATGCCACACTAAGATCTAATAAATCAAGTACAGAGACAAGTCCTTTGTCTGAAGCAATCAGCAGATCATTTGTAATTTTAACTAGTGCTGTCTCAGTGCTATGATGCACTCTAAATCCTGACTTATCCTCAAATAAATTATTATCGCAGAGAAAGTCACATAGCTGGTCTGCGACTACTTTCTCAAGGCTCTTTAAAGTATAAACAGCTATAGAAACTTTTAATGGAGTTTGTGTCTGCGCACACATGTGCATACATACATATATAATGATAAACATAGAGATACAGTTATCACATAATGTTATATGTACATATATAAAGATACAGATACAGTTATCAGTAACAAATTAGCAGTGTTTTTTCTCTAACAATCACCTGCACATGAACAACAACCTGCGTTCTGTATTTTATAATCTGTGCTGTGTCCTGCTCAGAGTCACACAATGTGTTCATGATTTATTCATTATTTGCCTCTGTATTTATTGAAATTCTGATTGTGAGTTCATTATTGAATAACCCAGAATATGATCACGATGTCTTTGAACACTGGAAATAATTTATTAGGTCAAATGTTTCAGGGAAAATTAAAATTCTGTAACTCATCAACCTGATGCTCAGGAATTATATTCCCACAAGATGGCAAGTCTCAATCGATTTCCAGGTCAAGTGATCGAGGATACAGGATAGAGGAGTCGAGGAATGATATTGGGATGAACCCATACATGCGCCAGGTGCAGCCCATAACCAAAACGCTGGTAAACCTGGCACAGTGCCATGCAGTTGCCAGGAGGGAGAAGCCATCTGGCTACACCAATATATTTTTGCCTGTAATGCTCGCAACAGTTCAAAATTAGGTGCAGGAATGAGGACTGAATCAGTTCTGTGTTGGTGGAAAAGGGGTATCAGACACTAAACCTGATGGGTTCATGCAGTACTTGTGAGTTTGGAATTTTCCTTGAAATTGTCACAAAGTAACAAAATTAAATTGTGACATGTGACTTCAGCATAATGGACAGTTTAATCAGAAGTATAATGAGATAAAACATCGTTGTGATTTTTTGTTTGTCTTTTTATTTTTGCCAGATATGGAACCATGCAGATAGTTTCCTTTTTTAGTGGTACAGCCCAACAACATATCAGGATGTAATCATTTTTGACATTCAGTTTTGCATGAAGTTGCTGTCAGTATCTTGCCACACATTTATCTAATCATCATCATACCCTGTCATCTTCATCTTGAATGAAAAACACTTTGCTGGCATTTAACCGACATTGCTTAAGATTCCCTCCAGACATGTTAAGATTTTTTGTGGCTGCTTTGGTTCTGCCACAAAAACATTCAGTTTTCTGATTAAAAATGATTTAACTCCTCCATCATTGAAAAATCAAACATCTATGAACATGCAGACATTTTCAATTTCATAAAAACTTCAAGTTTCCACATCACACTTGTGTAAAGCCGGGTTCACACTACACGATAGCAGCCAGATTATAGCCTGGCGCAGCGTCGTACGCTGTTGGCTGGGATTGTGAACGACAATGATAATTCATCATTTCCTCTTGTGTAGTGTGTCATAGTAGACGACAGCCAACACTACATCTGGGAGGCCTCACAACATCCCGACAGAAAGTCTAGCATGTTTGATTTTCTTTTTGTCGTTCAGGATTTCTCCCGTCACAGCTGTCACTTTGACCAATAGAAACAAAAAGTAATCTGCTGCTGTAGACAACTGTATGACAACAACACTCCAGCCTTTTTGATATTTCCTCAAGGGACATTACCATGTCAGAGTAAAAAGGGAAAAATGATGGCGTCAAACAGCAGAGGCACATTAGCAACCAGGTGAGTACTGCCATTAGCATCAAGCTAGCAAAGAATGTTATTTCTACATAATGGAGAAGACGTAAAGGAATAAAATTAACAAATAGTGGTGGGGCTTTTGCTGACCAAAAATGAAGAGGGTACCAGCTTCATTTGAAACAGACTACATTAGAATTGGTTGTTATTTCTCACTTTTCATCCACTTCCGTTTGCCCTGTTAAAATGCATTGCGCTGTCATTTCAAACGCAACACTTCGTGTCACTGCTTTAAATTAGAAGCCCCTTATAATTTTGGTTAAGAAAATCCGTTCATTTTCCAAACAGGCCTTCATTGTGAAACATTTATAGAAACTTGTTATGGAGGCTTAAGTGACTTGTGTAGTTTTCATGCGGCACTTCAAATGTAGCTCCTCCCATCTGGTTGCACTTTTTACATTACTACAATAACAATTTGGCAGGGACGTAAACAGCCACAGTGACTGAAATAATAATACTAATAATAATAATATTAATAATAATAATAACAATAGGACAAGAATTACTCAATGACATCATGCATGTCATGAAAGACAGCCAACGATGAATGGTCGTGGACCAACGTGTAGTCTTTCATGTCTGTTGGCCAAGTCACGGCACAATTTTATGACCCCGCAATCGCCTAGTCTGACATGGTGACTGTCGGAACAGACAAAAATGTTGTGTAGTCTGAACCCGGCATAAGCTGCAAAGTGGACCATGATCCAAACTGGTTGTGATGTCACAAAATCATCTCATAAACACATGCCTGTAAAGGGGAGCACAGAGGAACTTTCCCTCTTTGACAGATGAATGTAAATCAACCTTCTACACTGTAAAATATTTGACTGTACATTTACAGTAAATGACAGTTTACTAGTTGCATTACTTTCACAGTAAATTCATGTGACATTTTTACAGTAAATTGTTGTGAAATGACAGCTGTATACTGTGATCTCACAGTAGTTATGCCTGCATATTACTGTGATATAACAGTACGTTCCTGTAAATTACTTAATATAACTATAACTTAGTTTATGTACATCTGATTACTGTGATTTAGCAATATGCTCCAGTAGAATTATTGTATTTCACTGTAATCTCACAGTTAAACTCCATTTATTACTGTGATTTAGCAGTATGCCTCTGTAAATTATAGCCTACAATAAAATTTTGCAATAAAATTCTGCATTTGGTTAAATATCACAGTAAAAGCCTGTGAGGTGATAATTATGTAATGAATTGTAAAATATTACAGTTACAAATTATAAGTTCCTGGAAATAATTTGCAGTGTAGTGTCAAAGACAGTAGTCATACTCAATGTTAACACTTGGTTGGTCCTTGTTAACACAAGGATCTGTGTGAGAAATATATTCTTACTCATTAAATGTAGTCCATATGAGAAGTAGATTTACAATAGTAACTTCATAAGTAATCCAGGCTTCCTAACTTGCAATATAATGCCTTCTCTCTTAAATACAAAACTACAGTGGTCGTTTTGTCTTGATGGCGCCCGCAGAGCGTGCTGACTCTCTATCTGATCCCTCCAGTCTCCTGTGCTTAAGACCCAGACAATCACCATCTCAGACATCACCAACTCCCTCCAAGGAAGTGTGACCTACAAGGACATCCCCTTGGTTCACACTGAGACCAAGACCATCACGTACGAGTCAGCACAGGTGAGGAGAATTCTGGGAATTGTTCACAAAAAATAACACTTCACAAAGTATTTACAGGCCTTGGTTAAATGCAAATAGGTGGTTTAAATTGTCTCAACTTGTATGCAATGCAGTTATTTTGAATTAAAGCTGTGTTTGTACACGTGACCTCTGATGTGACCTCTTAATACCGTATTACATAGTGGTGGCATGCAATATATTCAATTACGTGATGGTGGCATGGTGGGGTTTGAGGCACTAAAACTACTTGGATAAAATAATGTTTAGGCACATATGGGATGTAGGTGTGTGGTGGTCATGTACAGTGGCATGCAAGTTTGCCCCCCCCTCCCTGGTCAAAATTTCGTTTACTGTGAATAGTAAAAGTAGAAGATGAACTGATCTCCAAAAGGCATGTAGTTAAAAGAAACTTTTCAACATTTAAGCAATATGTGTGTATTGTTTTTGTTTCGTACAAGTTTAGAGTGAAAAAAAGGAAAGGAGCACCATGCAAAAGTTTGGGCACCCCAAGACGTTTGACCTGGACAGCTTTTAACAGGGTCTCAGACCTTAATTAGCTTGTTAGGGCTATAGCTTGTTCAGAATCATTGTTAGGAAAGGCCAGGTGAGGCAAATTTCAAAGCTTTATAAATACTGTGACTCCTGAAACCTTGTCCCAACAATCAGCAGCCATGGGCTCATCTTATCAGCTGCCTAGCACACTGAAAACAGGCAGGAGAAGGCTATAAGAAGATAGCAAAGTGTTTTCAGGGAGCTGTTTCCTCAGTTCGAGATGCAATTAAGAAATGGCAGTCGACAGGAACTGTGGAGGTCAAGTTGAGGTCTAAAAGACCAAGAAAACCTTCTGAGAGAGCTGCTCGTAGGATTGCTAGAAAGGCTTGTGACTGCAAAAGACCTGAAGGAAGGTTTAACAGACTCTGGGGTGGTGGTACACTGTTCTACCCTGCAGCGACACCTGCACAAATATGACCTTCATGGAAGAATCATCAGAAGAAAACCTTTCCTGTGTTCTCACTAGTGTCAGAAGTTTGTAAAGGAACATCTAACTAAGCCTAATGCTTTTTGGAAACAAGTCCCGTGAACTGATGGAGTTAGAATAGAACTTTGTGGCCGCAATGAGCAAAGGTATGTTTGGAGAAAAAATCATGCAAAATTTCATGAAAAGAACACCTGTCCAACTGTAAAACACAGGTGTGGATCTATCATGTTTTGGGCATGTGTTGCAGCCAGTGGTACAAGGAACATTTCACAGGTAGAGGGAAGAATGGATTCAGTTAAATTCCAGCAAATTCTGGAAGCAAACATCACAACATCACAAAAAAGCTGAAGATGAAGAGAGGATGGCTTCTACAGCAGGACAGTGATCCTAAACATACCTCGAAATCCACAATGGACTACCTCAACAAGAGGCACAAGCTGAAGGTTTTGCCATGGCCCTCACAGTCCCCCAACCTAAACATCATTAAAAATCTGTGGATAGACCTCAAAAGAGCAGTGCATGTAAGATGGCCCAACAATCTCACAGAACTAGAATCCTTTTACAATCAAGAATGGGTGAAAAAACCCCAAACAAGAATTGAAAGACCCTTAGCTGGCAACAGAAAGTGTTTAGAAGCAGCAATACCTGCCGAAGGGGGCGCTACTAAGTACTGACCATGCACGGTGCCCAAACTTTTCCTTCAGGCCCTTTTTCTTATTTGTTATTTCAAAACTGTAAAAGGTTGAAATAAAAACACCAGTGAGCAATTTATTGCTAATACAGTGGATCTGAGAATTAATTACACAAAAAAAAGGTTTACTGTTAAACACAGGTTATACAAGAAATTCATGCACAAGGACTTCAGGGTGAACCACACCAAAAATAACAAACAAAACCCACGTATTTCGCCCTGGAGTGCTGCCTAGGCCCTACAAACAAAAGAAGCAAACAAAAATACACTACTGGGCCTAACTCCCTAAACAAAACAAAAACAGAAAAAAAAATTTTATAACAAAAATGGCAGTCGACCCCTATGGTTTTGTGCTAATTAATCTAAAGTGCAGAGCTATTTACAATATACACTGCTCAAAAAAAAAATAAAGGGAACACATAATCATCACAGTGTAACTCAAAGTCAGTCAAACTCCTGGGATATCAACCTGTCCAGTTAGGAAGCAATGCTGATTGTGAAACAATTTTACCTGCTGTTGTGCAAATTGGACAGACAATAGATGGAAAGAAGAGGCAATTACCAAGACAACTCCTATTTAGGAATGATTTTGCAGTGGTGGCCACAGACCATTTCCCTCTCTGCGTCCTTTCTGGTTGATTCTTGGCTAGTTTTGCATTTTTGCAGTGCCCTCACCACTAGTAGTATCATGAGGCAGTATCTGCAGCCCACAGAAGTTGCTCAGGTAGTGCAGCTACTCCAGCATGGCACATCTATACGCGCAGTGGCCAGAAGGTTTGCTGCATGGAGGAGATACCAGGAGACAGGCCAGTACACCAGGAGAGGTGGAGGGGGCCGTAGGAGGGCAACAACCCAGCAGCAGGACCGCTATCTGCTTCTTTGTGCAAGGAGGAACAGGAGGAGCACTGCCAGAGCCCTCTAAAATGACCTCCAGCAGGCCACTCGTGTGCATTTTTCTGTCCAACCTGTCAGAAACAGACTCCATGAGGGTGGCATGAGGGCCCGACATCCACAAGTGGGGCCTGTGCTCACACCCCGGTACCGTGCAGCCCAACTGACATTTGCAAGAGAACACCAAAATTGTCAGATTCACCACTGGCGCCCTGTTCTCTTCACAGATGAGAGCAGGTTCACACTGAACACATGTGACAGACGTGACAGAGTCTGGAGATGCCATGGAGAATGTTCTGCTGCCTGCAACATCCTCCAGTATGACCGGTTTGGTGGTGGGTCAGTGATGGTCTGGGGAGGCATATCCTTGGAGGGCCGCACAGACCTCCACGTGTTAGCCAGAGGTACCCTGACTGCTGTTAGGTACCGGGATGAGATCCTCAGACCCATTGTCAGACCATATGCTGGTGCAGTGGGCCCTGGGTTCCTTCTGATGCATGACCAGTGTTGGGAACGTTACTTTAAAAAAAGTAATTAGTTATAGTTACTAGTTACTTTCCCCAAAAAGTAACTGAGTTAGTAACTGAGTTACTGCACTGTTAAAGTAATTAATTACCTGTAAAAGTAACTATAGTGTTACTTTTTAATAAAATGCTCAAATATGTTAAATTGCTTGGACACCCCCCTTAATGGAACTGTATGTAATGAAACTCAACATTGAATATGTCAAATGAATGAAATTGACACTTAATAGAATAAATCATTATTATAAAACATTGTGCACTTATCTACACTAGTTAAAGAACCTCCATTAATCGCGCAATTTAAATGTGAAAAGTCTCATTGACTGACTGTCAGCTGTGTGTATGCGGAGAAGGAGAGGGGCGGAGGGAGCGGAGCTGTGGAAACATCCTGCAGTCCGTCACACTATCATGCGTTTAAATAACTTAATAGATGGATAGATATAGAGAAAGGCCACGTTCAGAGAGCAAGCCCAAATAAGCAACTCCACTTTCGAAACAAACCCAAAAATCCGCAACCCGCGACTACCAATATTTGTAAGCGACTTTACAAAAACACAAGCCCAAAGTCGCGGACCTGACAACCCTGCTTGTGTGCTTGTGAATACCCACCCTACTCTGCCTCTGATTGGTTTATGATGAAATTTTACTCTCCCTAAGCCAATCATCAGCACTTATGCTTCCCCCTCACCTGCCCTCATCAGAGAAAAAAAACTTTACAGCTCCGCTGAGAAGGAGCTTGCTTGGGTGAAAGCCGCTTCAGTGAACTCAAGTAAAGCCGAGTAACAACGCATTTCATTGTGAGTAACAGTAACGGCATTATAATGGGGGAGACAGTAACTTTTTTGATTACTCGTTACTGAAAGAAGTAACACCGTTTATTTATAACGCCGTTATTCCCATCACTGTGCATGACAATGCCCAGCCTAATGTGGCTAGAGTGTGTCAGCAGTTCCTGGATGACGAAGGCATTGATGCTATTGATTGGCCCGCCCGTTCCCCAGATCTGAATCCAATCGAGCACCTTTGGGACATCACGTATCGTAGCGTCCATCGCCACCACATCGCATCACAGACTGTCCGGGAGCTGACTGATGCCCCGATCCAGGTCTGGGAGGAGATCCCCCAGGAGACCATCCCTCGTCTCATCAGGAGCATGCCCAGACGTTGTAGGGAATGTATACAGGCACGTGGAGGCCATACACACTACTGAACCACATTATAAGTTGTCCTGAGGAAATTCACATAAGTTGGATCAGCCTGTGATTTTTCCACTTTGATTTTGGGTATGATTCTGAATCCAGTCCTAAATGAGTTAATGATTTTGGTTTCCATGGATGGTTCTTACATTATTTTGTTCTCAACGAATTACACTATGTAATCAATAAAGATTTTCATCTGGAATATTTCATTCATCGAGATCTGGGATGTGTGATTTAAGTGTTCCCTTCCTTTTTCTGAGCAGTGTATATACAAGCGTGGTTAGCTAGCGTGAAGTTAACACACACACTAAAGACTAAACAACTAACAATACCACTGGAGGCTAACAGTGGCCCCACTGGCATTAAGCAGCGCAGTCAACAGTAATGAAACGGCTAACTGTACTGAGCACAAACAGACACCAATAGCACAGCGTTTCAATGAGCGGAAGGCTGCTGAGGAAAGCAACTGGCTGGCAGCATCGATCCTCGGCATTACTGTGGCCGTCTCAGACAATAAGTAGGACAAGCCCCAGTCTTGGCCAATCCACAGCAGCAATGGCACACCAAGCCCCCCAAGCTCAGCCAGTCCGCAGCAGCGACAATTGAGATTCACCCAATCGGCACTGGGCATCTGTACCTGTAACACAAAGATCCTCACAGAAAGGAGAGCTCTCACTCCCCTGAAACATCACTGCTCCATACTCAGTAACTAATACACAATGAATAATACGGCTGACCTTAACACCCCCCGTCCTAAAGAACAAACATCTTTCCTAGAAGATTTGTTTGTTAAGGCTGGGCTGGCATGCGTGACAGGGAATCTGCTAATAGATGTTCTGCTCCTTTTTGTATGATGAATCTCTTGGTTGAAATCCTGAACCAGGAGGGACCATCTCATCAGTCTCTGATTTGAATTTCTCATCTGACTCAAAAACACCTGGGAGTTGGGATCAGTGTACACTGCAACAGGTAGTGGGCTTGAACCAATGTACACTTTAAAATACCGTAGTGTGAGCAGTAGCGAAAGTGCCCCTTTTTCATTAATACTGTAATAGAGCTGGGGTACACTGAATTTTTTTGAAAAGTAGCAAATGGGATTGTCGATACCTTGCTTGTCTTCCTGGAGCAACACAGCACGGGCCCCTCGGTTACTTTCAATACCTACAACTTGAATGGGCAGTCGAAATCTGGGGCTGCAAGGACAGGTGTGCTGCAGAGGAGAGCTTTACAGAACAGCATTCTGACAGGCAGGTGACCAGGAAAAAGTTTTCTTCACACTAGTGAGGCTATCGAGAAGAACAAACACATCAGCAAAGTTTCTACAAAGAAACGTTTCTAGGATGGCTTACACTTTTGCATCCACTGGCCCACTTGCTTACTGAGGTATGCGACAGTGGCTCTGCCAAACTCACATTTGGCAAGATTCAGAGTAAGGCTGGCCTTCCTCAGCCTCTCAGAAATAACTTATAGGGTTCCTATGTGTTCAGGCCACGTGTCTATAGGCCACGACATTATCAAGATACACTTCACAATTTTCACTTCAGCTAAAACAATGTGCATTACCTACTGAAATGTGGCAGGTGCATTACATAGACCAAAGGGCATCACAGGGCATTGGAGGAAATGGTCAGGGGTGACAAAACTAGAAATTTCTGAAGCACGAGGGGTTAATGAGACTTGCCAGTAACTTTCAGAAGGTCCAGTTTTGTGACGAAAATGGCTGAATCAACTCTAGCAACACAGTAAGAATCAGCTTTAGTGACGTTGTTCACTTTTCTGAAATCAGTATAGAAACTTTTGTCCAATTTAGGCACAAGAAGGCAGGTAGATCTCCAGGCACTGGAGCTGGGAACAGCTAGACCGTTCTCCAAAAAGTAGTCAACCTCTTCTTTAAGAAGAGAGGGCTTTGTGGGATTAACACGGTAAGCAAGCTGCTTTATTGGTCACCAACATCAATGTTGTGAGACACAACAGTGGTGCAGGATGGAGTGTTTAAGAATGGAGTGGGATTCTTTTCAATAAAATGAACAATATCTGCCTGGGCTGAAATGCTGCAAATGCATGGACGTCGGAACTATTTTCTGAGAGGGGGGGGCGGGATTTTTGTTGGGAGGGGCGGGGGAAGCACGCACATTTATCAATGATTAAGGATTTGATTTGAAGTCATTTTATAATAACATGCAGTTATAAGAGAACTAGAATGGATGAACACGGCATCTTTATTGTTAAGAAAATTAAACTTTGATCACTATATCAAGCCATTTAAGGAACATAACATTATTTGTAACCTTGAATGAAAAAGAGAAAAGTCTGCACTCCTGACTCAGGGTTTTCATGCATTTCCAAAAGTGGACCTTCTCTCAGCTGAACTACTGATGAAGATTTTAAGCAGGGTCGAGACATCGCTTTCATCCATAAGGTCATTGTGAGCGTTCATAATGACCAAATGTGTTAGTCTCTCCTGCGTCATGGTGTTGCACAGCCAGGTTTTCAGCCTGCGCAAGGCTGAGGAAGAGCGCTCGGATGCCGCGACAGATATGGGCAGGGCCAGTCAAAGCTTAATGAGCTTCTCCACCTGCAAGGTTTGCAGGATGGACACAACATCCTGGATGCCAAGGCTACTGTATGTAGTCAGGCAGGCTGCATATCACATCAAAAGCATAGATCTATGCATTAATGATATGAAAGAGATAAATGTAAGTCAGACAAATTGAGTTTAAATTCAGATTCTTTATGTTTTTTTAAAGCGTAATGCAATGGGTAGGGAGGCTGGGGTGCGGGGGTGCAGATGGGAGGGGGTGCGGCTGCACCCCCCGCACCCCTAGTTCCGACGTCTATGTGCAAATGAGCTGACAGATTTTTTAGGATTTCTGAATTTTGCAGCCGTGAACAGGAAACACTGTTGTTCACATATAAAACATCATTTTCAGAGGAGGGCGGAGAAAAGGCAACAGATGTGACAGTGGACAGTGGTTGTATCAGCCAGTTGTATCAGCCAGATCCATCACATCATCAAATTTACATGCCTGTGCACATGTTACAACACAAGCAGGAACCCAGACGGGTTTAAGTCGAGCACAGGGTTCTCCACTATCTCAGGTGTTGGAAAAACTTTCTTTCCAGCCAAATCATTACTGAGGATGAAATGCTCCCCTGGTGCTGGCAAGTGAGAGCGCATGCCGATTTTCACCAGGCCAGAGACAAGGGGCGAACGCACCCGCACTCTTGAAGGGATCAACTCAACCCCACATACGAGAGCATCAGAACCACAAAATGAGCCGCTGGACAGAGGCAACACACTTTGCAACATAATGGACTGTGGGGCTCTTGTGTCAAGCAAAATCGTGATCGGTACCTGATCTTCAGTCTCTCCCGTCAGAGAGACGGAACCCTTTAAAATGAACTTGTAACTTTCATCTATCTCATCCTTCTTGGGTTCGTCTGTGTTGACAGGAGGCAGAACAGGAGCGGACTGGATTAAACTGGTTTTTGGCTTTCTGGGGTTTTGATTTCGCTCTTACTGCTGCAGAGCAGGGCAATTAGCAATGAGATGGCCCATAGTCAGAGGAAGCGATGTTAGGATGTGGTGAGTTTTGGGTGGAACTTTTGGACTTTTCCCAAAGCAACAGCCCGAATAGGTTCATGACGCACAGAGGGAAAAGTAACATGGTGAGTCAAAATGAATTCATATGCGAGCACACGTGCACATGCACACGTGTGACAAACTCATTACAAATTTATTTTAACTCTTCCACACAACTCTCAGGTGAAGATTGTGAAAACTTTACTGGCACTGCTTAAATAGCCACTATCATTTGCACTCAGTTGATTGTCCTTTACTTAAGTAAGGGTTGCTCAAAATATTCTCCACACTTCTCTTCCTAATAGTTCCCATTTGGAGCTAAGATTGCAGTGATTTTAAGTGGTTTTAAATCATTTTTACCACTTAACACTACCACTTTGTCCTCACAGTTTAGCTTGTAGATAAGTCTGGTCATATGTGCGCGCTACACTCATAAATGTGACAACGTAGCAGGCTGATAAAAAAAATATCACAGGACAGGCAAAACTTATTTTAAATGACATTTCAGGGATCTCATAGTATAAGTATTTTCATTTGAAATGTTGTAGTATTTTGATAGCATTATATATATTTATGTCAAAGTATTTAACTTTTTTAAAAAAAGTCAGGCTGTGGCTCAGAAGGTAGAGCTGGCCGTCTATTAATTTCAGGATGTGGTGGTTCAATCCCCAGCTCCTCCTGTCCACGTTTTAAACTGACCTTGGACAGTGAACTACATATTACTACTGATGGCCAGACCAGCACCTTGCATGGTAGCTTGCTTCCACTGGTGTGTGAGTGTGAATGAGAGATAAATTGTAAAGCATGTTGGATAAAAGTGCTATGTAAATGCAGCCATTTACATTGAACCTGGAGCATTTGGGTGTCCAGATGGTCCTAGGGCAGTTGCCCCGTTTGTTCTGTTGGTAACACTGACACTATTGGTACTGAGTTTCAGTTGCATTAGACCGAATCACCATGACGTTATACTAACAACAACAGTCACTTCCAGGTAGACAACTGTATATTTATTTAAATTGTGTGGAGATATATTAATTGTTCAGCTATAACGGTAATGTTTAAAAATATATAGTTAAACGCGTTGGTCAGACCTATCTGACCTTTTTGCTGTGCTTATTTCATGCACTGTGTTGTTTTACTATGGTCTTTGATAAATCAACTGGCACAGATCTAAGCAATGTACTGCTTGGACGGGGACCACAGCAAAATGTATTTTAACCACCGAAAGAAATCTTTATCAGTTTAAGTGTATGCTATGTTTGGAGTACTTTCACCACTTTACCTTCCAGGCTAACTCAGGCGTGTCCAAACTTTTGAATGGGGGCCAAATTAGATAATGTGAAAATACCTGGGAGCCAGCTGCTTCTCACATCATATGGGTTTAAAAAAATCACATACAAATGAGACAAATAGAACTGTTTCCTCTTTCAGTGAGAACATATTCAACCTTCCAGCAGCGGCCCTTGCTGTTGACTTTACGTTGCTTTGCTGTGGTCATGTCTACTACCTAGCAGGAAATGTTTTTTGTTGATTAACCATTAGTTTGCTTGTGCTCAAAAAATCTCATTCATTCAACCTGTGTAGTTCTTACTTGGTGCATAAACTGTATGATACTCCTGCCATTGTGAGGTGAATGGAAGAAAATGCTAAGTGATCTTGCTTGATTCACCAATATTGTTTGGCAGGCATGGTTGGCATGGTGGTGCAGTGGTTAGTATTGTCACCTCACAGCAAGAGGGTTCCTGGTTTGAACAGGGGGTGGGGGAGCCCTTCATTGCGGAGTTTGCATGGTCTCCCTGTGTCAGTGTGGGTTTTCTGCAGGTTTCTGCAGACATGCAGGTTAATTGGTGACTCTAAATTGGTCATAGATGTAAATGTGAGTGTGAATGTTTGTCTGTCTATGTGTCAGCCCTGTGATAGTCTGACGACCTGTCCAGGGTGAACCCAACCTTTCACCCAATATCAGCTAGGATTGGCTTCAGTGCCCCCGCAACCCCTAGCCGGTTATGGAAAAAATTAACGAATGAATGTTTCACCGACTTCACACGGTATATTATAAAAGACAAGCGGGGTGCCATTCAAAAACGGTCCGCGGGCCAGACTTTGGATATACCTGCACTAACTGATCAAGGCAGCAGTAGACCAGCAGCTCCTGTGTCCTGCAAAGTAAAATGACTGTTTTTGTGAATGGAGTGACAAAAGTGGTGGCTTTGATATAATGGCATCAGTTCCTCATTGGAAAGGGCTGTCTGACAGCAAGGTAAAGTGGTGAAAATATTCTAAATATAGCATACACCTAAAGACAGTGTTTGCACAGTGCTGTTTCATTTATGTATGTGACATAGGGGTGGGAATCACCAGAGGCTCCACGATACGATATTATCAAGATAGTTAAGTCACAATACAATATCACTGCAATTTCAAATGTTTTGCGATATGCTGACACTTAAGTCATTTTATTTGCAGTGTATATAAATGTATGTAGTGAACTACAACAGAAATTGATTCTGTTATTCTAGTAGGCTACCAAAAGTTTAATTTGCATTTGTAATATTAATCATTTATATAATAAAAAATAATACTTGGCACTGTGTGACAAAACAATTTTGCTACACAAAAATATCGTGATACTTTGCTGTAGCAATTTTTCCCCCACCTGTAATGAGACGTGGGATGGTTTCTAGCTGGAAGTCCCTGTAAATAAACATTGTAATTTGGTCTATACCAAAAAAAAAAAAAGAACTTACCTTACTCATAATCATGTTTTCCAACATTTTTTTTATTCATTTCGGGCTCTAGTTTCGCAGACCGGGCGAGGCGGGGGCGCAGCGCACCTGCGCTTCGCCAACTGGGTGTGGCCAGGCGGATTTTGCAAGTTTGGCACACCGTGCACCTGGCGCAGCTACTCCTCTTTCCCACCTCCGTCCCTCCTACCTGCGCAAGTCGGAAAGAGGGAGGAGAGAAGGCGTGGAGTGGGTTTTACACACATCACACCAATCAAATGAGCCCCTCTCCTCGCCCTTAAATGCGCCGCGCGAAGGCGTAATGAGAGTTTACTCAATTCGCCATGGCAGAAGAGAGCAGCAGCGTCAGACGGCCAAACTTCTCCCAGGAGGAAACTGATGTTTTGGTCCGGGAGGTCCAAGCTCGCAGTGTCCGAATATACGGAACTGCGAGCAGACCTCCACGGGCTGATGATGCAAAGGTAGCCTGGGAGGAGGTCACCACAATTGTAAATCAATGTTGCGTTTCTCTCGTGCGCGCGCGCTCTCTCTTTCTCTCTCGCAGTCTCACTCTGTTTCTTTTCTTTTGACTTTTCTAAGATGACAGATGCTGAATATATACTCCCTATCTGATGCTGTGGCTGTTTGTGGTTGGCTGAGAGGGATGTGAACTCATTAGTTTGCAGCTGTGTTAATCAAATCAGGTTGGGTTTCCATTACGCGTGCCAAACGTGCCAAACGGTGCCAATCCCCTTTGATCTGACATCAGATGTGACGGGACAGTCGATATAGAGATACATTTATGTGCTGATTGCAGATAGTTGCATTGAATAGTGGTTTTTTGGGTATTTATTGCATCGTTAATGTGCCTGATATTCTGGAAACCTGCCTGTGAGGTTTTGGTGACGTGTGCGCACTGTCCGCCGGTCAGCCAAACTTCGGCTTACACCGGCTGCGCTCCCCCTGCGCTGACAGTAGACCTGGTTTCAGCTGGCGAGCTTTTAGCGCACCTTCGGCGAAGCCTTTTGGCACGAAACTGTCACTGCGCCAAGCTGGATCTGTCGACACCTCCCCCTGCTGCGCCGCCACACCCATCTCAGCGCACCTCGGTCTGCCAAACTGAGCGCGCCTCGGGTTGCACTGCTCGAAACTAGCTCTGCGCGGGGTTCGCCACCCTGCGCCACCCTGCGCCGCGCCGGGAAACTAGAGCCCGATTTCAAAAAGCCAAAGTTTCCAAATATTGAAGAACAGAAGCAGTTATTCAATGTGAATAAAACAGCCTATCGTGCAAACTTTTGATTTGAATCAGAGAAGGTCAGAGTAAAGGATAAGTAAAGAAGAAAACCAATTTGACCAGACATGCAATGCAAGCATAATTTTTGTTGGTAATAAAAGAGTTCTTAGGTTTAATCCCCAGCTCTTGTTCTGAGTAGGATAAGAATCTCTTTAAAAAAAATCTAAGTTACACAAATCACACATAGAAATAACAGTAAAAATGTAAAAATGGATTCACTTGACGTTCTTGTGTAACACTTAAAAGGTGTCTCTTCTGCAGCCAGTGGACAGCCTGGCAGAGAGGGAGTCAGGAGTGCTGCTGAGTGCCCAGACCATCACCTCAGAGACCATCAGCACCACCACCACCACCCAGATCACCAAGGTCTGCTCACTTCACTAACAGCCCCACTGTCAGTCAAAACATATTAATACAGCCATTTACCACCATGCTGTGATGGATCCCTATTTATCCCTACTCAATCACTTGAGTCAGTGGTGTTGACCCTTCACAAACATACTGGTTATGTAGCCACTGGAGAGTAACTCAGGAGACTGTTTCATCAACATCAGAAATATGAACGTGAATTTTTTATTCCCTGACACCAGTAGAAAGTTGTGCACTGTTACCTGCCCAGCCCCTGGTCCACTCGCCTCCGGTGTGTTTTTCATGTGAATTTCTTTTAGTGGTGTTATGGGTATGGGGTGCTGTTTGTAAAGTTGCTCACACTGAAAATAAGTGTTTAAAAAATGGTGTGAATTTTTTAACATCACCTTTTACCACATTTACAGCAATATTTGTGAACTTAGAAATATATTAAATAGTTAAATCTAAATATTAAATGTTACACCTTAAAGGGAAATTTCGGTTTATTTCAACCCGTCTCCTATCGTCCTAGATTTGTTTCAAGTGACTAGTGACATAGAAATAATAGTTAGCATGTTAGCCGTTAGCCTAGATACAGCCGGGGCGCACCTAGTAGCGTCAGACCTGTTAAAACGTAAGTGAAC
>NC_065527.1:34928164-34962785 GCF_006386435.1 Epinephelus moara | reverse complement strand
GGCTGTATCTAGGCTAACGGCTAACATGCTAACTATTATTTCTATGTCACTAGTCACTTGAAACAAATTTAGGACGATAGAAGACGGGTTGAAATAAACCTAAATTTCCCTTTAATGTTAAATGTTAAATCTAAATATTAAATCTAAATCTAAATGTTAAATCTAAATGTTAAATCTAAATATTAAATCTAAATCTAAATGCTAAATCTAAATCTAAATGTTAAATCTGAAGGCTAAATCTAAATCTAAATGCTAAATCTAAATCTGAATGTTAAATGTTATATCTAAATGTTCGGGGTGAAACTAAATATTTAGCTAATATGCAAATCCACACTGCTGGTCACCGGAAGTACCAAAATAAAAGCTGTCCACTGTCCGTCACCTTCTGCACGCTCCTTGCTCGCTTGGCAACATGTCAGCATGTCTAGCGATGTGGTAGCTCTATGGCGGATACTGTCGCTGTCGCTGACGATGCACTGCTAAAATTCTGTATTGCCAGAACGGGCCTTCCGATGTGTATCACTCTAGAAGTGGGTGGGGGTGGGGGCAGGATAGTGCTGACCAAAGTGACATCAAAACATCTCGATCGCCTCCTCGTGGCTGCCTGTAGTACAGTTCATAAGTCCCACACCCTCCATAGAAGGGACATTAAAAACTCAAATAACACGTCAAATAAAATTTCTCCAAACATGATTTTTGTTATTTTACGTAGTTATTATCACGCTAATGTATGTTCAAGTGTTCATTTCCCCCAATAAGTTGGTTCGTTTTTTTATTCTATAAACACAGTCTGACCATCTCGAGCTTTTATTTTGGTACTTCCGGTGACCGGTAGTGTGGATTTGCATATGAGCTAAATATTTAGTTTCACCCCAAACATTTAGATTTAACATTTAGATTAAGATTTAGCATTTAGATTTAACATTTAGATTTAGATTAAGATTTAGCATTTAGATTTAACATTTAGATTTAGATTTAGATTTAGCATTTAGATTTAACATTTAGATTTAGTTTTAGATTTTATATTTAGATTTAGATTAAATATTTAGATTTAACATTTAACATTTAGGTGTAACATTTAATATTTAGATTTAACTATTTAATATATTTCTAAGTTCACAAATATTGCTGTAAATGTGGTAAAAGGTGATGTTAAAAAATTCACACCATTTTTTTTAAAACACTGTTTGAAGCTAAATGTGGCAAAATGTTGATGTTATTTTCAGTGTGAGTAACTTTACAAACGGCACCCCATATGTGGGAACATTTAAAACATATCTCTGGGTTTTGTCAATATCAGCCAAACGGTTACAGGGCAGAGTTGGAGGACTTAGGTCTGAGGACTGACTTGACTTGAGTCTGACTCAGGTCGCAAATTTGAGGACTTGGGACTTGCTTGACTAAGACTAATGAAAGACTCGACTTGACTTTGATTTGGTATTCATGACTTCAGACTTGGCTTTGACTTGAAGCAGATGACTTAAAAGGACTTGACTTTTTTGTTAAATATTTGCATTTTTGGAGATATTGAGAAGTTACATTTTGTTTTTAAAATATGATGACACATCATGAGCTTCACTGTATGCTTTTATTCAGTTCTCTCTGGGTGAAACATGTGAGTTAAGTTTTTAAAAAAGTATTCAGTACTGAACGTGCTTTGCACACACAGTCACACTGTCAGCTCTGGGCCATTATGCTCACACAGTCACTGTGAACGCTGGTACATGGGCTGCTAGCTTTCTATGCTCAGGCTCTCTTGTTGTTGGGTCCATGTCATTGGTTCGACAGCCCATTGGTTCGACATCACATTAGTCCGACTGTCCGCGGTGCTGAGCGGCTCGCGGCGGGCGTATGGTGCGCCGCGACCAGCTTGAGGCGGAGCAGGCTCACGGCTTATGTGTTTGTCACTTTCTTTTTCATTTTAACCCACACCATGATCTTTTCCTGACCCTAATCAAGTGTTTTTTGTGCCTAAACCTAACCAGACCTTAACCACAGGGCATCATGATGATTTCGGAACGGACTTCGGAACAATGAGTTTAATATGGTCGGAACAATGGGATGTCGAACTAATGGGCAGTTCCCTTCTTGTTTGTGCAAGGTTTTGGTACTGCCACAATGCGTAACGAGTGTTCCTGCTATCTGTGAGTGTGTATGTGCGCCTGCTGTGCACATCTGCACGCCATGAGATAGTTTCCCCAGTGACTTTTTTTTTTTAGCACTTTGAGATTTTTCATAAATGAAAAGTGCTTTATAATTTAAATTTACTATTATTATTATTTTTTTTTTTTTTTGGGCCTCCCGTTGCTGCTCGGCTCGAGTTTGGGCATTTTAACACTGCGTAATTATCTCACCTGCTCTCTCACAGCAACAGTTATGTTATGTGAGTGGAGTCTTTCTCCCTGACGAGAGAGCTTGGAGCAGGAGTAGTATTACTGTAGCAGTATTTAAATACTGAGAGATAGCATTACACTCGCCCAGAGCCCAAAGTGACTTGTGACTTACTTGACCTGAGCAATGACTTGACTCGACTTACTTGATTTACAGCAAGGACTCGACTTAGCACATGCTTATGACTTGAAGGTTATGACTTGAGACTTTTATATGACTTGCACGTGTGACTTACTGGTATAGGGTCCTGAGAGAAACCACATTTTATTTCAGCTGTGTTTATTTTAGTTGGAAAGAGAAATATATTTGAACTTAAACCTACAATTTTAGACAGACATACTTAACATAATGCATTGTCTAGTTGTTTGATACCAACAAAAATATGTTATGTTTTCAATAAATTGGATGATGCAGAAATGTACAATACTAAATACACAATTGGTTTTCAATATGGACAGAATAAGCCAGCAACATGTCTCAGCTTTTCAGAATATCAATGAAAGACACTCTTTATGCAAGATTACATTGTGCAACATGAGTTATTTTGAAAATTTGGGTTTATGTCCAAAATACATGGGACACAGTTGCAGTGTGGCACGTCTTCCACAGCTTGCCTGCAGCAGAGCGTATCCATTATAATCAGCTGAAGCTGGTAAACTGACCACAGAAGCTGTGCTTGCCTAGCCTTTTAAAGCCTCCTATAGACAGTGAGATTTTAGCAATCTTCTAAGTTAGTGCACTGTGCGACATGGATCTAATAAACTTGGATATGACATCAAGTTTGATTTATGCAGACTCTACAATGACAACGTCTTCTGAATCGCAGGCTATGACGTATGTCCATCAGTGTCAATACGCAAGAGCAAAACATCATCAGCATGTGTCATTCATCTACGCTGCTATAGTTGTAAGAGAAAAATGAAAACAAGTAGAAATTGCGCCCTTGCTATAGAGGCATTTATGTGTGTCAAAAACATGAAGAAAAGGAAGAGGAGAATGTGGATGCAGTCGTGGCTGGGGAAATATGGCCAACTTGGCATGTCAATTTTGCAATGAAGTGTATTTACTAGCATCTAATAGCATTTAGCATTCATGCTGATCAGTGCATCCTTTCGTGCTGCATTTCTATTGGGTGGTTAGTAGATATGAGTGGTATCAGCGGTCACACTGAAATTTCTGACATTGTGAGAATTTTATCTCAGGCTGTCTTTAATCGCAAGACCATGACAACGGCCATCCTTGAACCTCCCTCACTGTTCGACCTAGGACCAACGTTTTAGAGCCACGACAAAAGATATCTCCACGTTTCTTTCACGTTGGTCATCTTTCATCTAGGACAGATCAAAATCACACAGTGTATACTGGGCTTAAGACCATCCCTGATGATGTGAGCTCAATATTCAGTTTTGCTCTCTCTATCATTTTGGTCCCCCAGCTGCCCCAAACACTTTTCAGAAATGAAAATCTAATTGGGGCCAATCCGGGATCAGCACCGTAGTTGACAACCTAATCAGTTAATCAGGGACTGCACTGTAGTTGATGATGTAAAATGCAGGCCGCAGCTTGCAGAACAGTAACAGCGACTCCCCAAGCAACAAGTGCTAAGTCTAACGTCAGCAGGGTAAACACAGCAATAAGTGAAGTTATTGCAGAAATAATCAATAACAACAATTAAACAAGAACAAGAGTATGCACTCAAAGCAAAATAGGTTTTCGACGTTCTTCTGACTGGATTTGGCAAAAGTTTGATTTATCAACTGGCTCTGTTGGTGATGAAGATGTTCCCTGGTGTTTTGTTACATTGATTAGCTGAAGGAGTTTTGTCTGTTAAGGTGGGTATTCCTGACCACTAAAAGTCTTGAGTGTTGAGCTCATATCATCAGGATGGTTTTATCAGGCTAGCGCTCGCCCGTGCAGGCACTGTGCTGCTCAACGTTATTTTTACAGTCTGTTTTTTCTTTATGCATGGCTTTGCAGCCCTCTGACAGTTGCAAACTACGTAGAACTGACTCCCAGTGTCAGACACTGACCAAAAAGCTGTCCTTTCACGTCAGCATGATATGCCACCAGTCACTATTATTGTTTTTTTTATTATTGTATTACTGTGTCAGGGAGAAACAACAATGAAAGGTAAGGCAGCGGAAGTCTGAATAGGGCTGGTGGGAGGGATGGTGGATGGGTCCAACAACCACTGACTTTTATCCAGGAGGCTGGTGGTCACTTCCTGTATGATTGTTAGCCAAACCCTGTTCTTTTTGCCTAAACCCAACCACGTATGTGTGTTGGCAAAATGTAACCACATACGATTGCTGTTGAAGGAAAGAAATGTCAATTTCCAGTGTTGTACATAACCAATGTAGTGCTTTTATTTTAAAATAGATTGTATGCAAACTGTTCATTTCCTGTGAAAACACCGGTGTATATTAAAAAAAAACAATGCATGTAAAGCCCAATTCAGACCAAAGATTTGCAGTGAGGAGAGTTGAAACAGGCAGCTACTTGCAATGCACCGTTCTGCAAAGCTTTAAAAACAAAGACAACGAGAGGAGACAGTGTATCATCTCTATGCAAAAACTCTCTGTACTTCCGCTCTGATTTCCAGCTTTTCAGGCTGATTATAATCATAGTATAATTTGTATCTTCTTAAAATATGAATGAGGAAAGTGATAGTGAGATACAGTTGAATTTGAAGTAGTGATGAAACAGCAAAAAACATACAAAAGAGCACCAGATGGACTGTTTTCATCATCAATAAACCACAACAATATAAATAACCAGCTCCAATTAATCAGTCAATGAGAATGTGTGTGCTGGGGGCATAAGCACATAGAGCGTGCAGCAGCAGTGACCTACCGCCTGACACCGGCACACCATGAGGATGGAAACAGAGGGTTCGGCGGGGACGGAGCACCTGCCTTTAGCAAGTGAGCATGCTGTCTGTGATCGTTTTGACTTGACCAGCAGACTTTACTACATCAGTTGGCTTGAGTGAAGCTCAGACCGGCCAGTTCACACCACTGCAACTTTTCTCTGCAACGTTATAAAATGGTTTCATCTCGTCAAGAATCAGTGGTCTGAACTGGGCTTAACAGGCAGAACTTGACACGGCATCCCAGAACGTCAACAACCAACGCACCCAGGGTACCTTGCACATTGTACCTCTATGTGGAAACCCTATGACCAAACTTTGATATGTGACGAGGTTGGAGTGAGATTGTGTTTGCTGATGTTGCCACTTGAATCTGGTACAACCAATAGAGAAATACCATGAATCATCATAACATTCTGCTACTCCAGTTATTTGTTATTTGTACACGCTCAGAATACTTACTTAAGACATTGCTTGACCGAAAGATTTTTTTTTTTCATTTATCCATGTTCCTTTGTGTCATCCTTCAAAACCTTGCCTGGATCCATCTTATTTCTGACCCTCTATCAGGAAGGGACACTGCACTGGTCTTTCAGGGTGATCAGTCATGTCTGGCTTCTCTGCTAATGTGAATTCCTACAGATAATGAAGATGGATTTTGTTGTTGCATTTTTTCCAAGCTCATATTTTAGCTTGTGTCGTGTCTCTGTTGTAGACAGTGAAAGGAGGGATCTCTGAGACTCGCATTGAGAAGAGAATCGTCATCACTGGAGACACTGAAATTGATCACGACAAGGTAAGGAATGTAGAGGAAGAAGAAGATATATTTATTAACCCCAGAGGGAAAATGTATTGGGGGGATGTCAGGGCGGGGGGGCCCAGCAGATTGGGGGGGGGGGGGGGGGTCGAGTCGGGGGCTGTGAGGGTACCTCAGCAGTGCCCAGGAGGTGAACAGGCACCTTTCCAGCCACCAGTACACACTCTATATTTGGTCCGTATGGGGACTTGACATGGTGACTCTTTTGTTTCCCAACCCAGGTCCCTATGGACTGAGCTACTGCCGCCGTCCCATGTAAATGACTGATGAATGCTTTACTGTTCACACTAAATGATGTAATAATGTTGTTTTCATCAGCAGGAAGCAGGTGCTTTTATTGTGTGTTGCCTCTTTCACTGACACAGAGTTCTACTGTAATGCTCATATGTGAAGCTGAAATTCTTTGTAGGCTTAATTTGCCTCACAGAGCAATCATGTTCATTTATCAAGTAAATCAGTTCTGCATGCAAGTTTAATCGAACTCATTAATCGTGTTCTACTTAACAAGTCTGGATTATTGTCCTTCCTTCACTCAGGCTTTGGCTCAGGCCATTAAAGAGGCAAAAGAGCAGCACCCAGACATGTCTGTTACCAAAGTGGTTGTGCACCAGGAGACAGAGATCAGCCCAGAGTAAGACACAGTGATCATTTGGAAGGTGAGTGTCCACCCTGAACCCACCTTTACCCATCCTTGACCATGATTTTTCTGGACAGACTTTTGACACAACAAAAAATCATTTGCTGTTCATGCAGATAATGTCAAGATCATATTCCTAGGGTCCTAGCATAAAAAAACAGGTGACAAGGCCAAGAAAAGAAAAGAGCATTACTTAGAGAATCGTAAGTACAAAAAGCAAAACTTAAAGAGTAACTAAACCCTAAAACTATTTTTTTCAGCTGATAATCATTGTTTCTGGTTGTATAGTAGTGTTACTGACTGATCCTGCTCAAAATCTTGACAGTTTAGTGCAAACTGTTGAAAATCTACATTTTATTTTAAAAATGTGGTATGGAGTGCCCTCTATAACTTGAAACCTGGTTACTACATTTGAATTTACATTACATTACATTGGAGGCGAATGATTCTTTTTCGGGGCGAATGACGTCACTAACTGTCCACGCTTAAGCCTGCCCTCCTCCCTTTACTCCTCCTCCCCTTACTATAAAACCATTCTGTCCGCAGTTATCAAACTGATAGCGAGTAGGTTGGATCAGAGCAGAGAGAGGAGTAGAGCAGAGAGAATAGCTAGTAATTTGTCGAATTGTATTGTTAGCATAGTGTATTTTAGTGTAGGTTTACAGTTAGCAGTGTGTTTATAGTATTTAGGTTAGTTGGTCAAGGAGAGGCGCCGAGGCTCAGGAGTATATGTGCGGGGCGGCGAGGGAGGGATGCCCGTGTGACACAGTTAGGGGCGGTTTTCCAAGCCACCATCGGCACAAAGAAAATAAGTCTAAGTGTGGAGGAGAGGGACCGGGTAAAGAGGCCGACCTCCGGGGATGCCCTCTCCCCACTCCCCGCAGCGAGGGACTGCTCTCCAAGGTACCAGTGCTGGGCTGGGTGAAAATAAGCCAAAGTGTGGAGGAGAGGGACCGGGTAAAGAGGCCTGACCTCTGAGGAAGCCCTCTCTCCTCTCCCCGCAGTGAGGGACAATCTTCACTCCGCCCCCTTCCTCAGCCGCTCGCCTGCCCCCAACTCATACACCTAATACAGTACATGGGGTAATTTAGCATTCAGGGCTGAAAGAAGTCTTTTCATTTTAACCCAAACCATCATCTTTGTCCTAAAACTTCAGGGCTATCTGGCTTTAAGCCCTGGAGGCAAACTTCTCCCATCAGTCATAAACTATGGATGAACAACAAAATTAACAACACTGCTTCACTGGGAAAGTTTATTCCAGGTTGCTGGAAAGGAGGCTCCAGCTGACTGTCGAACCCAGGATTTAGGAGAAGCTATGCGGATTCCGTCCTGGTGGTGGAACAGTGGACCAGCTCTTTACCCTGGCAAGACTGCTGGAGGGGTTGTGGCAGTTTGCCCATCCAGTCCACATGTGCTTTGTGGGCTTGGAGAAGGCTTATGTCCACATCCCAAGGGGAGTTTTGTGGGGGGTACTATGGGAAGATGAGGTACCAAGGTTGCTACTATGAGCCATCCGGTCCTTGTATGACCAAAGGGGAAGGGGTCCAGATTGGTGACTTCAGAAGTGCATCTCTGCTCTTTGCAATTGATGTGGCTCTGTTGGTTTCATCACACCATGACCTCCAGCATGCACTGGGGCGGTTTGCAGCCAAGTGTGAACCAGTCAGTATGAGAGTCAGCACCTCCAGGTCTGGTTCTCTGCCAGAAAATGGTGGATTGCTCCCTTTGGGTTGGGAGTGAGTGACTGCAAGGGAGTTCAAGTATCTTGGGGTCTTGTTCAGGAGTGAGGGTAGGATGGAGCATGAGATGGATGGCTGGTTTGGTGCAGCATCTGCAGTGATGCGGGTGCTGTGCCAGACCATCATGGTGAAGAGAGAGCTGAGCCAGAAGACAAAGCTTTCGATTTACTAGTCCATCTATGTCCCATCCCTCACCTATGGTCATAAGCTATGGGTAATGACCAAAAGAATGAGGTCGCAGATACAAGCAGCTGAAATTAATTTTCTCAGAAGGGTGGCTGGGCTCAGCCTTAGAGATAGGGTAAAAAGCTCAGACATCCAGAGAGAGCTCAGAGTAGAGCCACTGCTCCTTTTGTCAAAAGGGGCTCAATTAAGGTGGTTCAGGCATCTGATAAGGATCCTCCTGAGCACCTCCCGTTAGAGGTGTTCTAGGCACATCCAACTGGTAGGAGGCCCCGAGGCAGACCCAGAACAAGCTGGGATTACAAATCTCATCTGGCCTGGGAACGCCTCAGGGTCCACCAGGAGGAGCTGGAAAACATTGCTGGGGAGAGGAACATCTGGCATACTTTGCTCAGCCTGCTGCCTCCATGACCTGGCTTTGGATAACAGATGAAAATAGATGGATGGATAAAATTCAATGCCATTTCAGTTTGTTTTCCTTTACATGAATAGATATGTCCATCACAAATTGTGGCAGAAAAATTTACCAGAATGAAAGAAATTAAGTTTTTGAGACTCAAAATTTCCTGGGGGAGGACCCGAGATCCCCCGATTTCATATTTGTCCCTTGCAATGTTTAAACAAAATAACACCCTGGCATCACTGTATGTATAAGTAAGCAAACAATGTTGCTGTATATGAATTAATATTTTAAACTAATAATTATGAGAGGGTTGTTATTATTCAGAAATGCTTTCAAAAATCCCAATGATATAGTACATCGTGGAGACATGAAATTTTCACCAATAATTGGAAGTGAAATTTTTTGTGAATGTCAAATTTACTTGAAATTCAACATATATTTCCAGCTTTTTGTGGTCTACAAAAAAACCTAAGAACTATTAAGGTCTGCCTAACTAGATTCTCCACCATTTTGAATTTTTGCAAAACACATTTTTGACATTTTCTTTTAAGTGGTAGGTCCAATTTTACCAAAGTTTCTGTGAATTATCATTGGATGACACTTATCAAAAGTTATCAAAAGCTATTCAAAGCTTGCCGATATCTCATTGCCTTTTTTATGATATTGACCAATGAACTTTAGAGGGGGCGTGGCTTAGCACATAAATAGACCTTACTCCTTGACCCATGAGCCAAACATCACAAAACTTGTAGGAAATGTCCACGAGTAAAAATACCTGTCATTTAGACCTACCACTAGGGAGCGCTACAAATGCAAAAAGTTTCTATCTCATAATCAGCTACAGATATTTGTACGAAATTTGATTTGCATCATCACAAAACTTGGAAGCAATATCTAAAGAGTTGCCAGGAACATCCTGAAAGTTGCATTAAAATTGACAACTTGGGGGTGCCACAAATATAAAAAAAATAGGCGACAATACATTAAGTGGGCCACTTCAAAAAATGACTGAACCCAAATGAAAGGAGGCTGGAGCACTCGATAAAATTGCAGAGCTTTTAATAAGGTGCAAACAGACTGACGTTTCGACGCTACTGCGTCTTCTTCAGAGTCAAACAGGTATTGATAGAACAATGGCAGTTAAATACACACATCCTGAAACCCAAATGGTCTCTCATTGGTAAATGAGGATGAGGGGAAATTAACCAATCCTGTTGAGGCACTCATCAAAAAGAGGGTGTAAAGAATCAGCAATCCAAAACAGAAAACACTCCCACTAAGAATGATGAAGATGAGAAAAAAAATAAATAAAATAAATTAACATAATAATAATAATAATAATAATAATTTATATTATTTAATATTTATATATATATATATATATATATATGTATAATATATATATATATTTAAAAAAAACGCCCTCTTAAAGCGATGTGGAGATATTGTCAACAAACTCCTCAGAAGAGAAGCTTATTGGATTTACACACTGAACACTGTTGAACCGCATGGACTGAATGAAGAATTGAATTTTTCATGTTTTCTGTAAAACATCGGGTTACATCTTTAGGTGGTTTGTAATTTTATTTTATTATTATTAGTATTCATTTATTTTATTTATTATTATTATTATATTATTTTTATTATTATTATTATTATTATTTTATTTATTTATATATATATTTATTTTTATATATATACATATATATATGTTATTATTATTATTATTATTATTATTTTAATTTTTTTTTTTTTTTTCTCATCTTCATCATTCTTAGTGGGAGTGTTTTCTGTTTTGGATTGCTGATTCTTTACACCGTCTTTTTGATGAGTGCCTCAACAGGATTGGTTAATTTCCCCTCATCCTCATTTACCAATGAGAGACCATTTGGGTTTCAGGATGTGTGTATTTAACTGCCATTGTTCTATCAATACCTGTTTGACTCTGAAGAAGACGCAGTAGCGTCGAAACGTCAGTCTGTTTGCACCTTATTAAAAGCTCTGCAATTTTATCGAGTGCTCCAGCCTCCTTTCATTTGGGTTCAGTCATTTTTTGAAGTGGCCCACTTGATGTATTGTCTACTATTTTGTCCTGTGCTGTGAGCACCGATCCAGTTTTATTTTTGGCTGAAGCGCAAGAGTGCCTTTCTTTGATAAAAAAATAGGCGTGAGATAGTAGAAATCAGACTATAAATCAGAAATTGATTGTCCAATCATTACAAAACTAGCAGGGTATGTTAAATAATAATGATGACCCACGTGTGCTAAATTATTTTGAAATCGGTCAATAGGGAGCTCCACAAGTGGTGATACTGGTGTGATTCTTTTAATGGGTTGTTTGTATTAGTGCTGTGAAAATATCCATCATACTAAATTTACTGTGTGAACAACAGCACATGCTATTCCACTGCTGCTTAGGTTTTTTACCTAGCCTCTATTTGTGTGTTGACCACATCCCCAGCAACTATTTGAGACTCACAATTAGGTAAATACCTGATTTTATTTTAGAAATAACTGCGACCATCCTTATCATCATTTACAGTACAGTTCAGTTTAGTACTGATGCACATACTTGAGAGGTGGTGGGATTAGTAGTGCCATCTTAGATGGATAGGTAAGTAGGAAAGATCAAAGGTTGGGGTTGAATTGCATTGGGGTTTGTCTTAAAATCCATTAAAATGTCTTTCTCTTCTTTCTTTTCTCTGTTCATCTCTCCATCTCTCTTTCCCTCAATCTATCAATTCTTCGCCTACACCTAAGACCTCTTAACCCCCCAACCCCCCAACCCCCCACCCCACCCCACCATTGTGTCTCCATTACACCATTTTACAGCAACACCCCCAGCCATCACACTCAACTGACATGAACCACGAGACCACATCAGAGGGAACAAGCTTCAATGAACTTAAACCTCCATCACTGGGGCTTTGGCCTGAAGGAGACGGAGTTGTCAGAAACTTCCCAAGAACCCTCCCCGTATTCCCCACAATCCCCTCTCACTTAAGATCAACTGCTGGACTGATGAGAAAAAAAAAACAAAAACCTTTTTTAAAGAGAAAAAAGAAAATCAAGTACAGTATTTATGGATTTATTCCTCTCCAATTTGTCTGGAGGGTTGAAGAAAATTTCAAGGGCATTTGGTCTTTTAATCTGGAGATTACTGGTATTTTATTTTTCTACAGCTTTTCTTACCATCAGAATTGGTTATCAATAACTTGGAGGTCAAGTGTTTTTTAACAGTATGTTCCAAACAGCATTAACAAAGGGATTGTGGGTGATTTTTCCTGGGATTGTATACGTTATGACTTGATGGTCCCTCTCAAATTTTGGTGTAAGTTTGTTGTCATTTCTTGTACAGTGAATATTTTATTTTCCCTCTCAATGTGAAAAAAAAATATTTTTTCAATTCATGTATAAAAAAAAAAGATTGATTTTATCAAACCACTGAGGCAATTACTCCTCTCACCTTATTTAAAGTTGTGACTTAATGATTTGTTGGGTGATCTTTCCATCTTTTGATTGTTTTAGTTGTTCTTGTTGTTCTTGTTGTTGTAGTGCTTGTGTCACTAGAACAGGGCTTTATCAGGACCAAGGAAAGAGACAGTAATTTACTGAAATGACCTTTATTTTATTTATTCCCACCTCTGTCTTATTTTTATGTGTTTATGTTTTAGATCCCCTCTGCACAGTTTGTCAGTTAGTTATTTCTACTGAGCATGACAATAGCACCCACAGTACTTCTGTATACGTTTCACATTTTGACTTTTCTACCAAATGGGCAGTGTGTACTCATCCAGAGAGAGGGAACTCAAATGAAAGTGATCACAAACAAGTGTATCGTCTGCCTAATTGCTATTGAAGCAGTTGAAAAGTGAAGACAAGCATAGGATGATAATTGCCTCATTAAACTGCAGAAGCTTTATTGGCATCTTGCTCCATCCAAGCATTTACATTCATGCTTGTTATTTGATTATTACCTGACCAAGGTAATACTCCAATTTTTGCAACTGTCACACCAACACAGTAACAGCGGTTTTCCTTTTTCTTGTTTGCTTTTGAAAATTTGGGGTCGTAGTTGTCATTTTTCAGAGTCCTAGGAACTGAACTCAGGATTAAGCTCAGAAGTCAAAGTTAACACTCAGACACTTGCTGTCAGTGTGATTGTCATGAGTTAAAACCTTTTGGCTGCTGTTTATTCGACACGATCTTGCTACGACGTTGTCATATATTGATGTTTGGTCATGGACTTTCCAAGGTGAGATATGACATGCAAGGTACCCTGGGTGCATTGGTTGGTAACGTTCTGGGATGCCGTGTCAAGTTCTGTTTCTTATATGCATTGTCTGTTTTCAAAATACAGTTCTGTTTTCACAGGAAATGTACAGTTTGCGTACAGTCTCTTTCAAAATAAACACACTACGTCTGTACCACAAACTGACTTTTTTCTCCTTCAACAGCACAGACACACATGTGATTGGGTTAGGCAACAAAAGCATGTGGTTGGGTTAAGGAAAAAAGAATGAGGTTTGGCTTTACAATCTTAAGGGAAGCAAACACCTGCCTCCCGGGTAAATGTCAGTGGTTGTTGGACCCCTCCTGCCCACCCCTTTCAGACTTCCGCCGCCTTAACTTTAATTGTTGTCTCGCCGCGTTTTCCCCTGATGCAGCTGGGTGCTGTTAAACAATAACGGCAGCTGGCGGTGTATCACGCCAAAATGAAAGGACGGCTTTTTTTGTCAGTGTCTGACGCCGGAAGACACTTACCAAGCACTTGAGTGAGACCACGTTAATTATTTTGTTCACTCACTTACAGTGTTGTTCAGTGATATGAATGAGTGTGTCCCAAAGTACATAGAAACCCTAGCACCAGAACAGTCATACATAATGGGCCTCATTCAAACGTGTGGAGAAATGTTCTTACTCTGCGCACGAAATAAGTATACACTCAGAATTATCGTCAGATTCATGACGTGCACACCAGCTGATTTTGTTCTCACCACCATGTGTACGTTAGTAAATCAGATTAATTTTAAATGAAAGGGTGCGTGCCTGCTATCTGCAATCAGCATGCTACCACGCCCCCAGTTTCTCTATAAGTAAATACATTTGCTGAGAGGTGCTGGGTTATGGAGGACCGGAACTGCCAAAATTAAAAATAAATACATAAATAAATAAATGAATCAATAAATAAATTCATATGTCATTAAATTGCACCAACAATGCATAAAAAATAAATGTAGGCATTAATTAACTGATAAAACGCGTATTTTCTTTTTACATTTACATTCCCTCACACATTCTTTGTACATTTACATTCCTACATACATTTTAACATTTGCATTCCTTCACTCATTCTTTATACATTTACACTTGTTCATACATTTACACTCTGTTATGTTTGTTGAATAATAAATCACAACGGGGCTGCGGTACAGTTCAACTGTTTACTTCTCAACTCCGGTAGTACAACAACGTAACCAGTGTGACCCCACATACTGCATTCTGGGTAATGTAGTTCCTAACCAGTGTTCATAACAACACATCTTCCCTTCTTTTAAGACATTTTCCTTCTTTCTGGAAAGCACAAGCAGCTTGCAAAATCATCACACATGAACTCAAATTAGTATCCTTACTGGTACATCTATGTGTCAAAACAAACAAGCTCATAACATTCAACAAACCTTTTTTTTTTTCAATTCAGACACTTTCAGTCAATCTGTCAGGTTTCGTAATAGTCCTTCTCGGTCTGCTGCATGTCTCCTCAGATGGTTTGACCACAGGCCCTGCAGCATCCATTTGGTTCAGTATACTGGAATGAACCTGTTCTTTGCTGGAATGTCCTGCTTGTGTCTTTAGGGGCATCTTCAGAGGTGTCACTGCTTTTATCTGGCCCTTGTGGTCGAAGATCCACTTGGTTTCTCCTCAGAGTCACTCCATCCTTTGTTTGAATCTGGTAGGAGCGCGGAGCAACTTCCCTCTGCATTGACCAGGTGCTTGTTATGTGATCATGTACACAGACTTGATCTCCAGGCTTAAAGATGGTCAACATTCTTGCACTTTTGTCATGTCGCTGTTTTTGTTTCTGTTTTTCCTTCTCCCTTTCAACTTTGACTTTGAGAGTTCATTTGGGAATCAACAGTTCCTCTTTTACTGGAAGGCTGGTATGTGCGCCGGCCCATCAACATCTGAGCTGGGGACAAACCATTCTGCAATGGTGCGCTACGGTAGATCATGAGACTTCTGTGGAAGTCCTCGCGTCCATCATGTGCTTTCTTCATGATATTTTTCATCACTTTTCATCACAGGCTATTGGATCTGGGGTAATGCGGGCTCGAGGTGATGTGCTGAAAACCCCATGCCTTGGCAAAGGAAGCAAACTCACTACTCGAAAACTGAGGACCGTTGTCTGAAATCACCTCACATGGAACACTATGTCTTGCAAAGACAGCCTTCAGGAAAGCAATGACTGCCTTGCTGGATGTCGATTGCAGTGTGGCGACCTCTGGGTAGTTTGAGAAATAGTCTGTCACTACTATGTTACTCTGTCCATTACAGTCAAACAAATCCACACCCACCTTGTAGTATGGCCTGTTGGGGACGACGTGTGGCATGAGTGGCTCCGCCTGCTGCTTGGGTCTGTAGGTACGGCATATTTAACATGATGCTGTTGTCTGGTGCTGTTGCCAGTACATGACTTAACGGGCTCTGCGTTTACATTTTTCCTCACCTAAATGTCCTTCATGTATTTTCCCAAGCATCTCTTTACACAGTGACCCTGGGATTACGAACTTGTTTCCTTTGAACACAAGGTCATTCACAACTGACAGTTCTGCTCTGCACTGCCAGTAGTCCTGTCTGTTGCCTCGGACAGTCATTTTTCTGTGCAGGCTATCCTTTCAGTATTGTGTTTTTGAGCTCCCTCATCGTTTCATCTGACTCTGTCGCTTGTCTGATCTGCTCCGTTCTGTCGTCCGACACAGGAAGAGCAGTGATGATCATGTCGACATAGGCCTGTATGTCTGCACTGGTCTCTTTGTCAGTGTTTTCAGTCTTATCCACTGCACGCGATAGGGTGTCAGCTGCAAACATGTACTTTCCTGGTGTGTATATCATTGTCCCATCATATTTCTGCCACCTTATCAGCATCCTCTTTATTTGCATTGGACAATCATTTAGTGGCTTAGACATGATGGAGACCAGTGACTTGTAGTCTGTCTCCACCTCGAAGGCTTGTCCATAAATGTATTGATGGAACCGTTCACATGCGTAAGTGCTGGCCAGGAGTTCCTTCTCAATTTGAGCGTAGTTGCATTCTGCGCTGGTTAAGGCTCTTGAAGCATATGCCACTGGCCGCCATGTTGTGTCATGCTGCTGCAGCAGCACTGCTCCAAGTCCATACTGAGATGCGTCAGCTGAAATTGTCAGGATCTGTATTTTATTTTGTATGCATTTCCTGTTTTATTTTGTAGTCTGTGTACGGCTATGTTGCTGTTAGTTTTGCTTCCTGTTTTTTCCCTCCACTGTGATTGCTGTCTCCGCCCTAATGTGTTTCACCTGTGTCTCGTTCACCAGTGTATTTGAACCCTTTTACCGGTGTTTCATCCGAACTACAGCCAGGTTGCTGCTCCTCTGCATGCCCTCACCTCCTCAAGCTCCAAGTTCTCCTCGTCCCCTGAGGCCGAGGCACCTTTCCGGGGCCTCCTGTCCAGGTTCTCCTCATCGCCTATCCTGCAGATGCCCGACCCCAAGCTCCAGTTTATTGTCGAAGTGGATGCCTCAGGTGTGGGGGTTGGGGCTGTCCTCTCCCAGCGCTCTGCTGATGACAGCAAGGTTCACCCCTGCGCCTTCTTCTCCTGGAAGCTTTCACCTGCCAAACACAACTATGACGTGGGGAACCGGGAGCTTCTGGCAGTGAAGTTGGCATTGGAGGAGTGGAGGCACTGGCTGGAGGGGGCGGAGCAGCCGTTCCTAGTCTGGACTGACCACAAAAACCTGGAGTACATCCGTGGAGCTAAGCGACTCAACTCCAGGCAGGCTAGGTGGGCCTTGTTCTTCACCAGATTCAATTTCACCCTGTCGCCCTGGGTCCCGCAACATCAAGCCAGATGCCCTCTCCCGGCAGTTCGAGGCAGGAGACCGCCCTCGGAATGCAGCTACCATCCTGCCCCAGACTGCGTGGTTGGGGCGGTGACTTGGGATGTTGAGAAGGAGGTCCAGCGTGCACTCCCAGAGACCCAGATTCCTGACGGTTGCCCTCCTGGTCGGCTCTTCGTCCCAGGCCCACTCCGTTCCCGAGTCCTGCAGTGAGGGCACTCTTCCCAGCTGAGCTGTCATCCCGGGATGAGTAGAACTCTGAGTCTTATAACCCAACGTTTCTGGTGGCCCTCCCTTGGGGAGGATGCCTGTGATTTTGTCTCTGCCTGTCCTGTGCCCGCAGCAAGGTCTCCCATAGCCCTCCAGCCGGTCTCCTGAGGCCCTTACCTGTTCCACACCGCCCCTGGTCCCACGTGTCCATGGACTTTGCCACAGGCTTGCCTCTCTCAGAGGGTAAGACAGTCATCCTCACAGTCATTGACCGCTTTTCCAAAATGGCTCACTTCATTGCCCTGCCTAAGCTGCCCTCCGCCAGGGAGACGGCGGAGGCAGTCCTGCTTCACATTTTTCGGCTCCATGGTCTTCCTCAGGACATTGTGTCTGACCGGGGTCCCCAGTTCACCTCACGTTTCTGGAGGGAGTTCTGCAAGCTGCTCGGCGCATCAGTTAGCCTCTCCTCTGGCTTCCATCCTCAAACCAACGGCCAGACAGAGAGGTACAACCAGGAGATGGAGACGGCCCTCCGGTGCATCACCTCCCAGAATCCCTCCAGTTCGTCTCGGCAGCTCCTCTGGGTGGAGTATGCCCACAACTCTCTCCCTGTGGCTTCCACCGGCCTGTCCCCATTCCAGTGCGCCTATGGATACCAACCTCCACTTTTCTCTGACCTCGAGGGGGAGGTCTCTGTTCCCTCGGCCCAAGCCCTGGTTCGCCGATGTCACCTCACCTGGAGGAACGCTTGGGCGGCCCTCCTCCGCACCAACATCGGATACCAGAGATCCGCCAACCGTCGTTGCACCCCGGCTCCTTGCTACCAGGTGGGCCAGAAGGTCTGGCTCTCCACCCGTGACCTGCCTGTTAGGGGGGAGTGCCGCAAGCTGGGTCCCAGGTTTGTGGGGCCCTTCCCGATCTCTGAGATCATCAGAGTTCGCCTTCGTCTTCATCGGACCATGAGGGTCCATCCCACTTTCCATGTTTCCTTAGATCAAGCCCGTCAAGACTAAACCTAAACACTGGCTCCTCTGTTATGAGTCTTTTCAGGGCATTGAAGCTTTCCTGCTGCTCATGGGACCACACCCACTCATTTTTCTGCTCGAGAAGCCATCTGAGTGGTGCTGACTGGGTGGACAACAGTGGGATAAACTTAGCCGGGTAAGTTACCATACCTAAGAAACGCCTCACTTCCTCTTTGTTTTGGAGCCGCTCCATCTTCACTATTGCAGACGTCTTTCTGGGGTCCGGCTTCATTCCCTCCACAGAAACGACATCCCCGACGAAGGTCAAACTGTTCACTCCAAATTGACACTTTTCTTTGTTCAATTTCAGGTTGACTTTTCTTGTCAAATCCAGCACTTGTCTCAGCCGGGCGTCAGGTTCTTCTTTAGTGCCCCCCCCCAGACAATGATGTCATCCATCATGGTTTCAACTCCTGCTATGTGCTCGAAGATCATGTGGATTGTTTTATGGTAGACCTCGGGTGCAGACAGAATACTGTATGGCAGGTGAAGGAAGCGATATCGGCCCTCAGGAGTGTTGAAAGTGCACAGTTTTAAGATGGCCTCATCCAGCTTCATTTGCCAAAACCCGGATGATGCATCGAGTTTGCTGAACCACTTGGCACCTGCGAACTGTGACATGATCTCATCTCTGGTAGGCAACTTGAAGTGCTGTCTTTTAATTGCCTTATTCAAGTCTTTTGGATCTAGGCATACTCTCAATGTCCCATTTGGCTTTAGCACATTCACCAGTGAGCTCACCCAGGCTGTTGGTTCATCAACTTTTTGTATGACATTCAACTTCTCCATGCGTGCGAGCTCCTCCTTCAGTTTTTCTCTCGGTGCGAATAGCACCTCCCTGCACGCGTGAACTACAGGAGTCACATTTTCATCAACATGAATTGTGTGCTTCTGGCAAGCATCCGAGGCCTTCAAAAACATCCACATACTCCTCGGTGAGTGAGTCTTGATCATTCAGGAGCTGTGGTGTCACCATATAGACTCTTTTGACCAAGTTGAGCTTCACACATGCAGTGAGACCTAGTATGGGTTGAACATCCTGGTCCACAATCAGTAGCTGAGATCTCAGGCGCTGGCCCCTGTGTTCGAAAGTCACTACACAGCGCCCTTTAACTGGAATCCTTGCCCCAGTGTAAGTAGTCACTTTGATTATCACTGGATGGATTTTGCTTTTCACTGTGAGAGTCTTGTAATCAGCTATCAACAACAAGTTTACCTAGTCTCCAGTATCAAGCTTGAATGGTATGATTCTGTCATTCACAGTCACTGGTGCTATCCATTCCTCTTTCTCAGTAGTGTCTCCCTGTACACAGTCAACAAAAAATTCTTCTTCTTCTGACTCTTGATCAACTGTGTGTACCTTTCTTCTTGTGGCCACAGCAGCTCTACAGCACCTTGCATAGTGGTTCTTTTTGCCACAGTTATTACAAGTCTTTCCAAATGCTGGACATGAATTAAGCATGTGCATGCCTCCACAGTTTCCGCATTCGCTGCTTGGATTTTTCTCTGTGTATTTTCCTTTGCGTTTTTGCTTTGGCCATCGTTCTGTATGTTGTCCCTCCATTTTTACAGCATGAACAGTTGTGTCTTCCCTGCTTAGCTCCTTAGCCTGTGCCCGCGTGGTCTCTGCTGCCCTACACATTTGCACAGCCTTGTCCAGGTTTAAGTCTTTTTCGTGCAGTAGCCATTCTCTAAGTCCATTATCTGGGATTCCTGTGACTATTTTATCTTTGATGAGCTGGTCTTTCAACTGTCCAAACTCACAGGACTTGGCCAATGTGTGAAACTCCACCAAATACTGATCAAAACGGACTCCTTGTTTCTGATCACATATAAAGAACTTGTATCTTTCATACATGACATTTGTGCATGGTACAAAGTTCTCCTCAAACTTCTCCATTAGAACATTCAATGTCAGCTCAGCCTCGTTTAGCTGGAAGCTATTGTAGATTTCCAAAGCCTGCTCACCGATGACATGCAGAAGAATGGATGCCTTTTTCTTGTTGTCATCTCCCCCTGCTCCACTTGCTGCAAGGTATATGTTGAATCTCTGTTTGAAACGTTTCCAATTTTCCGCGAGATTGCCATCAAACTGCATAGATGACGGAGGGGTTAGCAAGTTATCCATGTCGGCAGGCTGCGGTAACTTGAGCTGTGTGTCGTCTTGCCTGTTGTTAGCTGTTAGCCGTCACTAGCTTTCGTAGCTGCGCCGCGGTCTCTGTCTGTCTTGAACGTTTTTCTGCTATTTATTTTCCGGCGCTTGACGATGCTCTTCTCCTTTCCATCAGGCGTATTTCACACACAGCCTCCCATTTTCTGACACCATGTTATGTTTGTTGAATAATAAATCACAACGAGGCTGCGGTACAGTTCAACTGTTTACTTCTCAACTCCGGTAGTACAACAACGTAACCAGCGTGACCCCACATACTGCATTTTGGGTAATTTAGTTCCTAACCAGTGCTCATAACAACACACACTCCTTCACACATTCTTTGTACATTTACATTCCGTCAGACATTTAATACAATTTATACATTTACATTCCTTCCTGAATTCTTTTAACATTTACATTTCTTCATGCATGCAGAAAGGCATGAAGAAAAATAAATGCAAATGAGGGGGCTGTCCAAAGTGTGTCATGGGGGTGACACATTTTGGACAGCCAGTTTAGAGGAAACCTCAGAGGACTGTGATGGCTGGGGCCGTATGGAACTTGGAGCTTTATCCCTATCTTTATTCAAGAGAGTGGTCTATCAGTTTGAGAGCATTATTTATTGATTTCACGTTCAGATTTTGTAATATTGTCCCTCAAAACCCTGCCCTCGTACTCAGATAGCCTCTGCTTGCGCTTAGATCGACTCTGTTTCTGCTCAAACTGTGTGCTCGCCCTCAGATACCACGTTGCTCGCCCTCAGATACCACGTTGCTTGCACAGATTTCCTGTTCGAGCTTCGGCTTTTCTCCTCACACTCAAACTGCTTCTGTGCACTCGCGGACTTTCTGCTCTCAGATTTCTGCCCTGCGATTGGATTTTTTTGTGTAACTACCCTGTCAAAATCCCCCAACCAATAGAAGGTTTACTGTTGACCAATGAAATGATCCCTGCCTCCTTGCGGGCGCGCTCGTTTTAGTTTTAGAGCGTCCCATCCGACGCACTTGTTTTTTCGTCCAGCGCACAGCTCCATGGACCTGCTTCTCCCTCCGGTGTTGTGTCAGATCCCGATTCCCCCTCGGGCTTTGTCTCTCGTACTGTTCCCACGGAGATTTGCCCGTTTAAAAGGCGAAGGAAGCCCATATGTGGAAAGATGTCGCCTCCGAGATGTAGAATGTATATTATACACAGCAAAAATCACAGTGTATATTGTACTCTATAAGTGTACATTTAACACCTATTTCGGTGTATATATAGGTCCAAGAGTTCGGTGTTCACTGAACACTGTCAAAAAAGTAAAATATGTACTCCAAATATAGAGTTAAATTCAAACACTTTGAGAGTGCAAATGTACTCTGTAACTGGTACTTTTTGACACTGTTTCAGTGCTTTCCAACACTCACAGTGTAAACCTAGAACTCTCAGTGAGTACAAAATGTACTCCAAGTCAGTGTTTTTGTAGCACTTTGCAGAGCTGATTATTTAACACGTGGAGAGTACAAATGTAGTCTCTGACTGGTACTTTTTAACACCATTTCAGATTTTTCCCAACACCTGCAGTGTAAACCTAGAACCCTCAGCGAGTACAAAATGTACTTCAAGTCAGTGTTTTCCCTCAGCGAGTACAAAATGTACTTCAAGTCAGTGTTTTGGAGAGTGAAAATGTACTCTATAACTGGTCGTTTTTAACACTGTTTCAGTGCTTTCAAACACCTGCCATGTAGCACACAACAATCACATACTCCGGTGTACTCCAAACAGCTTCTGGGTGAATTATTAACACTTCAGGAATGAACAGTCTAAACATTACATTCTTGAAAAGATACCTTTTATTTTCACAAAAACACAAAATATATATTTGTGACAAAAATACATTTTTTTCAACAAACCACAAAATATATTTGTGAGTAGCATACATAACAGGTCTGTGGCCAGAATCCCTGCTCGCTGCTTTTCAGTAGGCTAACGAGGCCTTATCCTTTATATGAAAGCAACTATTCCTTTAAGTAACAGGTTTCTCATACAAACACATGCACAGGAACAACATACTGGTCATCTCTGTCAAAACCATAAGTTGTCTGCAGATCAAATGGCTTAAAGAACTGCAACTCATCAACTTTCAGCATGGAAACATTTTCATCATTTCCCTTTATCACATGAAAGGAATGAAAATGCTCTGCAAAACTATGTCTCAAAGTCCTGGGTTAGAAGAAAATACACTCCATTAAATGCAACAATGTCTCTTATCTGACTAAATACTGGCAAATCCTCTTCTATGTTTGAGCAAACCAGAAGACCTGGGTGATACTCTGTCCCAAAACAAGTGATCCAAGAAAGCACATCAACTTCACAGTCCAAGTCAACCTGCAGTTCTTCTGCAATCATCTCCCCATTTGGCAAGTCATCAAGCTTAACAGTTTTTACTGAACCACAGTCAATACTTTTAAATGGCATTGATTCCCAGTGGTATGCTACAGCCATCTGATGTTTTTGGGCTAACGTCTTTGTTATATTTTTGAAATTTTTGATAGTGTTCTTAAAAAACCTATGCTTGGCTTCAAATCTCATTGTCCAAACATGTAATATTGGGCCTATTTTTTGAATGGATCTTGGATAATGAGTCATGAAATGATGTTTAGGAATCATTTTGCGATGTGGGTAAAGCTCTTTGAAAAGTTTATGATGTTCAACAATGAGATGCTTCAGACACACTGTCATGCCATCAATAATGACTGGAGAAAATATGTTCATAATTTGCAACAGAAGCAGTAAGAGTCTCCAGTGTGCATTTTCTTCTTGTACAACATCTCCAAATATCAAGGGCATATTCCGGATTAAGCAAAATGTCTGAATGGCATTGAGACCAATTCCGTTTCCAGTCTGCTCCAAGTTGATTCTGGTTGGTTGATTTTTTTTGCTCAACAAAGCCATAATTGTACAAGTATATTCGGTTACAAACATCTATCTTGGATATGATGTTGTTGTCTGAGAGGTAACCAAAAAGTAACTTCAGCTCAAATTGTCCCACTCCTTCCAATATGTCGTGCATAATGTCTACAGCATGATTGTCAGAAACATGAAAGTACTGCAGGTCATTGAGTAAACATGTTCGCTTAACTCCAAATGTTGACAACAATGTAGGATCTGCTGCGAGGTCATTGCAATGCTGAGTGTGAAGTGCTTTAGTGCGCAACGTTAGTCTTGGGTCATCATCACTGAAAACCGTCTGTGAGGTCTGTTTGTCTACTAGACAAAAGTGACAAAAATGGTTTGCGCTGAACGATTCAACATACCCAAGTAGTGTGTGCAATCCCAAATTATCCCCGGTTACTTGCAAAATTGTTCCATAAACTGGTTCATCAGAGAAAGGAACTTCAATTCCTGTAAGCTCAAGGACTTTCAGATCATGTACAATAGGCTCTAAAATGGGATTAAATCCATACTTCTTCACATCCTCAGTATGAAAAAGTGCCAAAAGATGAATATTCATAAGAGCTGAGTTTATCTTTGGAGATAGGTTTCGTAAAATGAAGTATATACTTCCAACCTTGTGAACACCATGCTTGGATCCTAGTGGATTTGCCACTTCAAAATCATCACAGAAGATCTGTATTTGAAGAGCATTTGGTTTTTCAGAGAAGAGGGGGTGATCTCTAAAATAGTTCCCATCACAGAAATCTTTGAAAACTCCAGTTTCCTCACAAGGTTGCACAATATGGTCACAGATCTCTTGGTTGGTGAATATGAACTTTAAAGTTTCCAACAGAGGAATGTACACAAATTTGTCTGTTACGGGAACTTGATCATATGTGCCAGTGGTTCGATTCCTTCTGGTGTCATATCTAACTCCTAAGGCAACCTCAACAGGTGCTACAATACCCCATTTCTCACTGAAATGTTTTTTCCATTTTGTCTCTGTGTTCAGTTTGCTAAATGGATTTTCAAGGCTGTCAAAATAATTGTCAAATTTTGTTCTTAAGTCCTCATCATTAGGAAGTAGTTTTACAACATCTTCTTTGACATTTGAATGTAATTGTATGGCTGCTTCCACTGGTCTGGACCAGAGTGCTCGTGAAGGCTGTGACATGACTGCAAGATAACAAACAAAAATATAAATACACTGTGCATTGCATTTTGATGCGATGAATTAGACAGAAACCTTTGGATGTCAGTTGGTTTTTATCCATGCAGGATCTGTTCAGCGTGCGATAAAGCAATCAATGTTTTTGTAGCGTGGTCACAAATAATAAAACATCAGAGGGGTCATCAATGTTGTCTACCTTATCACATGTGCCTGTACACTCCAATACATTGGCAATACAAATGGACAACTAAAAATAAGAAACAAACACAAGACTGCAGTCAGAAGAGGTGAAACCCACTCTCTAGTGGATTGGCACTTTAAGGACGCTAACCAAAAGTCTCACACTTGAAATTATGTGGTATCCAAAAAAATCACAAGGCCTGGACATGGAGGTGACATTGAAAAGAAACTGTCATATGACCCCATCATGTGACTATATGTAAGACAATCCACCTGTATATCTCCTTTGTTTGGAGTGGAAGGCACGATAGTTGGCCAAAATGTTTGTTTGTTTTTGGAGTGTGAGTTACACCATTGCCTATTGGATGGATACAAATGGAAATCAGGACACACTGACCTTATGAAACTTGACTACATGCTCCACAGCTTCCAGGATACTGATCTTCACCTCTCCTTTCTTTCCACTTGGTGGTGGTGGCAGGAGGTAGACCAGCAGTAGCAATGACGCCATGTCACTATCCCAACCTAAGAAGGGAGGAGAGCACCTGCTTTTAGCATGAAATACACCTCATGAAAGACCTTGATACATCAATATTCAAATTCAAAAAGCCCTCACCAATAAAAATATAAATCAATATTTGAAAAGATGACCAAATACACACCAGGTTAATGTCAATCATTTACCTGGGACCTCATCATCCTCTTTAGGGTTCTCCTCCGCAGACTGGATGAGGTAGTCAAGCAGGGGTGTCTTGCTGAGGTTTTTGGCTTGCTCTATCACTTTGGCTTTCAGGAGTGTTCCCCATTTCTCAAGGAGTTTAGATGAAGTCTCAGCTCCAAACAGCAGCTCAAAGTCCTAAAGGAGAGGAAGTAGAGGTAGTAGTGGGTGGAGGTGACCACTTTCAATTTTGCACAGCTGTTCATGATGGAAAATACATTGTAAACACAATTAATGTGAACTTACCAGGCCTTTTGTGTCAAGGAATCTCGGGAACACTTGTAGCACTGCTGCATTGCTCAGGATCATGGATCAATTTTTGTCTGTGCTGGAATGTTGCCCTCATTTTAATAAAGATCTGTTCTTTGTCTGTGCTGTGTTTCAGTAGAGATATGGCCTCGTGACACTGGTCTCCCTCCAACTGCTGCACTTTAGTCACTTCTCTCTCCAACTCTGGTCCGCTGCTGTCTGGGGTGTGAGAGCTCCTTTTCCTACCCCCGCTGCTACCGCCACTGCTGAGTTCTCGCTGTGTGTTTTTAAGCTTCCAGGCAATGTAGCCCTCATTGCTGTCTGCATCATAAAAGTGTTCCTAAAGAAATGTACAAAGAATAATTTCAGCATGAATCAAGAAGTGTTTGACTCCCAAAAAGCAACAAAACATTATTCATTTGTAAAGGAAATTTACAAGTAAAATATTGCTCACACTGATTGCAATCCTGCGTAAACTGTTACTATCAACACTGTTATTGCAACAACAACAAAAAACCTGTATATATTACTCCTAAGAAACAAAAGCATTGGTTGCTATAACTGTAAGTATTCGGAAACATTTCAACTATATAATACTCACATAGCCGTTTTTGGAGTAGGGATCTCTCAGAGAGGGGAACAATGTTACTATCCCCAATGCACACTGTGTTCTTTTGTCCTTAGGTGGAGCACGCCTGCAGGGGTAAAGGACACTGTATTGACGGAAAAATCTACATGGCCATCTACAGTGGGGTCCCTTGACCTGTCATCTCAAATAATTTGAATGGAATTGAGCTCATAAGAACCACAACAGTCTCCCGTCTACAAAGATGTCAGATTTAAAGCTGAGACTCTTATGGATGGGTGATGATCAGTGGGTGGCCCCTCTCGTCAGATGGGTGGGACATGATCAAATACTATAAATATACTCTTCACTAAACCATGCATCATAAAGCATTTTACTCACCCATACTTTTCCACCATATCAGCAACAACAATGTTGACAAGATCACAGCGTGTTTGGTCCTTTATCTGTCCTCTCATGTCGTGTTCTTTAAGTATCTTCTTCCCTCCAGGCTTTTGTTCCAGAACTGTTTTGACAAGCTTGATGACGGGAGAGGGGGGGTGGGGGCGTGAAAGTAAGACCACCAAACAAAAAAAAGATAAAATCTGGCAACAATATACAATATTTACAATATAAGGAGAAATGTTCTATAAAAAACTTCACCTCTTTGGCCTGTGCACTGTCATTAGTTTGCCGACTTTTTGGGGACATCAGAGAAGCATCACTCTCTGATGAGCGTGAGGATAGGGACGAGGTGTCCGTGCACGCAGACTGGACAGGGGAGTCTGAAAAGGGGGAACAACATCATTTTCAAAAACATTTTCACATGTCACACGTTGGTACTGTAACACTGCACTGTATACATTAATCATACAACCATTTACCAGTCACTGAAAGAACATCAGCAATGGTCCACAGGATTTCTGGTTTTGCCTCCATTATGTCGCTGAAGACCTCTTCGTCGACCTCTGTTCCAGTGTCATCCAGCACATATATGTTTGTGTCAGTGGATATGCTGAACTTCTCTTTAGCTTTGAATACAGAAAAAAAAAAGAATGAATGAAGCCAGGAATATGCTATATTGTTGATGTCACTGCCACAGATGCAGAGGCTGTTTTGATTAAAAATGCAACAAAGTGGGAAAACAATAAGCTTTTAGCACCATTTCTGTCTTAATTGGAAAATGTACTGTAGACTTGAATGGTGTATTGGTGCCAAGATGACAATCTACTCTAAACTGCAAAAGGGACAGCCGTATGCAACCGAGAGGGATGCTGATGGTGGCCTGACTGCAGAGGGGGGAGTCCGCACCTGAGGCTGCCCACAATGCAGCTTCTTGAGTAGGGATGGATATCGTTGGAATTTTATTTTATTTTATATACTACTACTCTTAAAGATAACCTTTATTGGTTATTTATCAATACTCTTATTGGTTCTTTTTCATTAACTTTTCCATTCCAACAACTGCTTTGAAAATATATATTATCTAAAAAAGAATAGATTCAGAATGGAATTAGAAATTAACATTTTAAATATAACTATGTTTCTAGAGCAGCAACTGTAATGTTTACAACAGCAAAATCACTATATAAACTAGGGTTGGGTCGGTTCTCGGTAATACCAATTCGGTTAAGTACTCCGTCTTGGACCGGGTTTTTTTTTTTTAGACCGACCGGACCGCATACTCGGGTGGAACGTACACGGAGCGGACTCCGCGGAGGTCCGCCCGGTAAAAGCGGACGTCCGCAAGCCCTGTGCGCGCAAAGCACGGCCGACTCCGCTCCGCGCACCAGTGTCACACAAAAGACTGCTCGGCATGTATTTTTCACATCGCGGGGATTTTTCATGGACATTTTTACAGGAAACTACAACACGTAAGTGCGCTCAACTATGGAAGCCCAAATGACTGCGGACATTCCTCACGGAATCCACTCCGCTTATAGTACGCCCGAGTCTGTGAGCACCTGTGCCTGCCTCTTCGCCAAGCGCACAGTGAGCAGCAGAGAGAGAGGGGTGGGGCGGGGACTGAGCTAGGGGGTGCGAGTGTGCATGCGCCGAGGCCTCTACTGTAGCCTGGGGAGTCGATAACGGCGGACAATTTAGCCTAGAAGAAATCAAAGAATGCGCCACTATGGCAACACTTTGGCTTTGAGCCAGACGAAGGAGGCAGCCCTTGTTTGCACTGATTGAGTAAGCTGCAAAATTTATTTGTAAGGAATAAAAGAAACAACGTGTTACTGTCACTCTGTTGTCCTATGGTCGTTTTTTATTTTAAATGAGTCAGTTGCGCTCCCAAATGGCGAAAATCCAGTATTACCGACTTGATGCGGTTTTTCACAAAAACCGGACCGTTTTTTTTCTCATACCGACCCAACCCTAATATAAACTCAATGTCTCACTGTACACAAGTCTAAAATGTCAATAACATAAATAATATTCCTGACATCAAAATACTGAGTGAGCTGCCAGCAGCTAAATTTCCAAGAGTTTACCACATTTTGAGATGTGGCAAACTAAGCTAAACAGTTAAACAGACTAAACACACTACTGTAACGTTACATACAAAATATTAGTTTTAAATACATATTTAAAGGTCCAGTGTGTAATAATCAATGTATTTCGTAGCACTTAACAGAACAAACCTAGAGAAAAATGAAACATAATATTCATAAATGTGTTTAAAGAACATAATCATTTAACTATTAAAATAGTTTTGCTTTTAAATACTTAGAATAAGCCTTTTATTCATATAATAGTGGGTCTTGCTTTGCAGACGCCGACATCTTGCCCATTTTGAGTGGGTGAGCGCTCCAATCTAGAATCTGACCACTGGAAACTTGGTTCATTCTCACTGCTGCGATACGGAAATGCAGGACGGACTTGCAGAATATTCGCGCAGCACTTTTCCGCGCTCAAACCATACACACAGGCACGGTACGGACGGGGTGCGGAATTTCGCGTTGTTGTCTTCCAAGTCTGCGCTGTGTGAACGGGTGCGGATGAACATGGACAAGTGTAGCAGCAGCAGCAGCGACAGCGAGCTAGCAAGCTAACGTTTAACAAACGTCAACATCAACTTTCTTTAGCACTTACCACTCTCACCGCAGCCACCAAGCTGGACAATGGACTGCCAGACGTTGTCCTTTAATTCATTGTTCATAAAATCATCCCGTCATTTAACAAAAAGGACGAGGTGCTGTGAAACGAGGTTTATCAACCTCTCTCCCATACTGTCCTGCCTGACTGGATTTCGGACTCTCCCGGTCTGCGTGACTATAAACAAACAATTTCATTGGCCCAGCTGTGTAGTTCTGCCGGCGAATTCCGCGGGGGGTCAAAGTCTGGGCGGAAACTTTTTTCACCGCACGAAAGTTCCGCCCCGGTGTGCAAACTTCCATAAGAACCCATGAAATCAACTTTTATATTTTTCCGCGAGAATAATCCGCGCGGATATTCACCCTCAGTGAGAATGGACTTGTGATGCATATACATGAAGCAAAAACACCAACTTACCCTCCTTGAGAAATGCTGGATATGAGGCTCCATTTAGTTTGATGTACTTCTTCTTTCCTTGGTACTGCACTTTAAACAGCATTGCTGTAACGTTAACTTAGTCCTCCTCGAATGGTACTACAACACAAAAATGCAATGGTTTATTCCACTCGCACAGCCCCAAATGCAGTGCAAAGTCAGAGTCAACCGCTAACAGCGCAATTTCAAGCGGGAGTCAGAAGCTTTGAAATCATAAAATGGTGGTAGCGTCTGCAGCTAACGTTGCCTGCAGACTAGCCCAAGTCCCGGGAGCAGCAGCTAACAAACAAACGAAGGCTGTAATTTCCATTGTCCAATATACTGATTGACTACGGCTAACGTTACCACCACAATAACCGTTTTACCAGATTAAACATACAACTAGCAGTTTATTCGACAATAAATGTTACAGCCTTCATTTGTTAGTTAGCTGCCGCTCCCGGGACGGGCTAGTCTGCTAGCTGGCTAACGATAAGTTGTTGAAGCCCGACCACATGTCTCTTCTAATTTACCAGCTAACATTAGCGTTTTTAGTTATGAGAATTAAAACAAAAAGACACACTTGAATATTCAGTGGTTTCTTACCTGCAGTTCGTAGAAATAGCTCCTGAAATTTCATCGTCTTGTATCAAGCTGTAACCGTCCGTCTGATGTCAGCTTGCTCGAGTTGAGTGAATATTCAAAAGATGGTGGTGGCTCACGACGCGGTCACGCGGCTGCGTTCAACCAATGAGAAGGCTTGGCTTGCCTGATGACAAAATCGAAACCTAAGCTCGGATGCGGACGGGGAAGACTCAATTAACAGATGGACTCTCAGGGAGTTTATCATCTCAAAATAAACACTACAACAACTCTGCACCAGTACTGTATCAAGGAGCAACACCGAAGAGTGATTTTAGTGCAGTCTGAGAAGTGTACTTTGTGCCCATTCAACTCCAAAGTGTATAAAATTCTACTCTGGTCATCAAAACTCTGTGATTTTAACACTTTGGCATTTGCTGTGTAGAAGAGAAACACACATTTCAGGACCGCTGACTTGTATCATCAGAACAGACATGTCCTGTGATTTTCAGCCTCCTTTCATATTTAATAGAGGGGTCTGAGAGGCTGAAAATCACACAATCACAAAGATACCTGGCAGTGATATTCTCAGCTGTCAGGATGTGCCTGCTGTAAAGGGTAAATATAATCATAGAAGGCTGAAAATCACAGGACATGTCTGTTCTGATTATACATGTCAGCAGTGTAAAGCGCAAACATGTGGGGGCCTCCTTTAATATTTAATAGAGGGGGGGGCCGTATCTAAAAGTACAGCTGTCAAGATGCCCCCCGCCACAGGCCTTTGCCACCTTGGTCTCGAAAAAACCCAGGGAAAACCCTGTGATTTGTGTGCACACACTGTTTGCAAATCAGGCCCAGTGTCTGCAGAAACAGCAGCATAGCTAGTGATGATAAGGAAAAAAATATTTGGGATGAAGGGAAAAGATTTTCAGTGTTACAGCTCATAAATGAAATATTATTGTCAGTGCAAAAACAGACATGCATCCCATTACACTTCTCTTATTTTGTGGTGCCAACAAAATGTTTCCTTTAAGCTACCATGTATTCTTTGCAAAATAGCCTCATTATAGCCCAAAACACCACAACATCACACTAACAACAACAATCACTTCCGGCGAGGACACTGGCAATTGATTATGATTGTGGAGATATGTGAAATCGGCAAACTTGTTGATTTCTGTTGCCTTTTTCAGCCTTGAATGGAACATCTAAAGATATATAGTTTAACACAGTGATCCAACCTATCTGATGTTTCTGCTGTGCTTATTTTATGCACTTTGTTGCTGTGTATCATGTTTGATAAACCAAATCTACCAGCATGGGAGCTAAACAATGTACTGTTGTGGATGGGGCTGCAGCAAAATTTATTTAAGCCACGTAAAAAAATCAATATCCGTGTAATGTTATGCTATATATGACTGTTTGCTCTGCTTTACCTTACACACTGACCCATTGAGGCCTTAGTAGACCAGCAACTCAGTGTTCTGCTCAGTAAAATGACTGTTTTTGTCAGAGGAGTCTGGTGACTTTGATATAACAGCTTCAGTTACCTGTCCGAAAAGACTGTCTGATGGCAAGGTAAAGTGATGAAAATATTTTTTTAAATATAGCATACACTTACACTGATTATAATTTTTTAGGTGGGCTTTTTTAGGTGGCTAAAAATTAACTAATTGAGGCAATGTCTGTTTGATTTTATCTACGGGACACTAGGATTATCTATCTGGAAGTTACTGTAAAAAAAACACTGTGATTTGGTCTATATAAACTGGTTACTAGGTTAGTGTGTTAAAGAGGCAACAGACAGCATTTTTTCTTAAATATATCATTATGAAAATAATGTGGGTCGCACAGGGTAGTGGCCACAGTAAAATCAGACTATCAGTGTTTACATAGGTTACTTAGTGGCTTTGCAATCTTTATAATAAGCTTCTGCCATCGGGGGTGAAATTTTGCGGAAAAAATCTGCTTTACGGCAGGAAACACGTCATGTATTGCAAAACTGGTCGGTCAGCCAATCAGGGACTGGAGCTGGTCCTTCTGAGGAGCTGGGCATGAAATAGTTGAGTCACGAGCACAGTGGCAGACGGACAAAGTTTGGAAACAAGTGAAAAACGGCCTAGCGAAAGAAAACAAGCTCCTCTGAACAAGAGCAAACCTCAGTCAGGCGTTCAAGAGATGGAGGGAGCTCCGTGACCAAAGAGGCTTCAAAACCGATGTCCAGCTAGCTTTCTTTCTAATGGATCAGTAAGTAACACGGCTAAATGTTAGCTAGACGAGAGAGGACTGTACTGTACTGGCTGCTAGTTAACTCCTAGCTGGTCAGCATCGCAAATCGCCACAACCAGGGACCGGGTAGCGAGTGTTGGTTGGCTGACATCCTCGTTGCCATTCTATGGCAGCCCTCGGACAGTGATAACTATGCATTCATGTTTTTGTCTTTAAATGCAGATGAGAGATTATAATTCCAAGCATAGTATTTAAACGCAGTTAAAAGATAAGCATGTAATATATAAGATGTTATGACCTGGATAAAATAGTTCATCATAATGTAGGTTTGGAGTTATTATATTTTTATGTATAATAAATAGAACCGAGTTCTTCCTGAGCGGTTGTTAAAAATCTTTAAACGGACTATTCATCTAAACCTAGAAAGGACGTTTTTTTTTTTTTTTAGGTAAACACTTTGTCAGCAAGCTCAAATACGATTAATAGAAAAGTGTAGCACAATGTTAATGATTATCCAGGATACTGAGAGTGTAATAAACGAATTATGAATGTCGCTGGCATACCAAGATAATCTTCAAACCATATTACCTTAACCTGGTTAGTCTAAAAAGTGACTTATTAAGTTCATGCAAACAGTGTACTTTACATTGTTAATATTTAAACAATATAAAGGCCAAAGTTAACCTCCTCCTTGGTACACACTGCGCATTCAGATCAGACACATATGTATTTAGTATGGCATATGTAGCTTATATTTTGCTTTTTTGAACACAGTATTCTGTACAGCCCAACATGTTGTACTTCTTTCGCTGTGCTGTTGCCTTTATCATGGAATCCCTTTTATTATTGAAAATTAGCAAGCCAACATTTCTAAGTTCTTTCTTTGTTGAGAGCCCTCACTTTACCATCACAGGACGATACCAAAAGGGCATCTTGCACAGAATAAACACAAATGCAGACAATGTATTTGATCAAGTTCTGTGTCTAGCTCATGTTCTCAAGCCTAGTTTTGATTTCACCATTTACATAGTCAACAATTCTGTCCTGTATAAGAGAGATATACCTGTAAATCTACAAGTAGTAGCCCTTGCAATTATTTGCATAAATCACTGAAATCAACAGGCCTATATTTTGGACAGGCATCTATATGAGATAGGCCTTTAAATCCTTTCACACAATACTGTTGCTCATCAAAGATGGGAAATATTACCAAATTGTTTATTTAAACTTGTATAAATATTACTTGTGTAAAAATTAGGCTTCAGATAACATGTTAATCTTGAATCATGCATTTGATCTAGCTCTGACAGACAGCGCACCAGAGAGAGAGAGAGAGAGAGAGAGAGAGAGAGAGAGAGAGAGAGAGAAAATTACAGCACTCGAGGATTACGGCACCCACTGTACTGACAACACTTCACAAGACCACTTTATCCTGTTAAAACAATACTCACAACTTGGATTAATTTTTATGAAAAGCCCTTTTGATTCTTTTGATCCGTGGACCTGTATGGACTAAAGGAATAATGAACTCATAATTTGCGGTAGCCAACAACCCAGATTTAGACATCTGAAGAACTTCGATAAAAAAAAACTGTTTGGCAACCAGACCAGGCTTCTAATTGAGACAGGCCTTGATTTGTCAAAATGTGTAGCCACAGCGAGCTAGTAAAAGGGACAGGCCGTCTAACTGGGACTAGGCTTTAGTTGAAGCTACAGCAAAAAAAAAAAAAATTAAAGCTGCAAGCAGCGTTGGGCGGGACCTCGGCCTCTCGCTGCTGGCCTCCAGCTCACATAGACAATGTGAATTAGCCTCTCCATAAGAGTCCAGATGTCGATAAAACAAGCAATGTCAATGTAAGGCAAGGTCATTTTTGACAATGAACTCATGACTTGGGAGTACCACATATCGCAGCGGTGCCTGGACAGCGTGACGTGTGTGGTTGTGCTGCTGCCGTGGTCCTGCCAGATGCCTCCTGCTGCT
>NC_065527.1:34887651-34928053 GCF_006386435.1 Epinephelus moara | reverse complement strand
GGCAAATTGTGATTTGTGATATTGGGCTTTATAAATAAAATTGATTGATTGATTGATTGATTGATTGAGTAGAACTTTGATGGCTTCTGAAAACCAAACTACTGATGACATCAATTAGTCAATCAATTTTATGTATAAAGCCCAATATCACAAATCACAATTTGCCTCACAGGGCTTTACAGCATACGATATCCCTTTGTCCTTTGGACCCTCACAGCGGATAAGAAAAACTCCCTTTAACAGGGGAAAAAAACAGTGGAAACCTCAGGAAGAACAAATGAGGAGGGATCCCTCTTCCAGGACGACATATGTGCAATAGATGACATACAGAACAGATAAACATAATACATTAACGGTAATATGTATGACACAGTGAGAGACCAAAAGGGAGACAGAGAAAGAGAGAGATGCAGGACAGAAGATAAAGTTAATAGCTTACAACAACATTAATGAAAGTAATAATATTATAATTATAATTCTGACTATTGTGGTACAATATGATAAGTATATATTAATATCTGATAGTATACTTATGGGATAATAATCATATTATAATCATATTGAGGTTTGCAAGACATTGTTGCAAATAAAATAAAATAAATGCTATGTTAGTGTTGATATGGATGTCTGGGGGCTGTGGTTATATAACTACTAAAAAAATATTGTGTGTGTGTGTGTGTGTGTGTGTGTGTGTGCGTGTGTGCGTGTTTGTGTGTGCGTGTGTGTAACTGTGTAGCTAAAAATTGCAAATTATGAGCTGCAGGTTGCTGCAAGGTTACATTACTGTTTTCTCCAATCTCTCTCTCTCTCTCCCTCTCTCTCTCTCTCTCACTCTCTCTCTCTCTCTCTGTCTCAAACATACACCCAAAATGAATATTTGGTATGTATACTTTGAGTACAAGTTGGTTGAAAGATTTAAGCAAAAAAAAAGAAAAAAAAAAGTAGAAAAAACTATTAATATTTAATATTTGTATGGTTCCTGAACGGGAAAGGTGTCAGTTTTGTTGAAAAATTGAAACTGCCCCAAAAAATAATAATGCATCAAAATTGGTGCTGTTATTTATCATTCACATATCACAGACTGTGATAAATAGAAAAAAAAAATCCATCAAACATTTATTATATAGAAGGTAAATCATAATTCATTCAAACAGTGTAGGAGGATTTGTTTTTTTAAGGATTTTGAAGAAAGAGCATTTTTGAGGCGAAATCTTACTTTGAAAGGGCAAATAGCTCACTTCCTGTTGGGTTTAGGTCAGAGGCGAGCGTGTGATTTGTAGGTCTTGATGAGACGAACAAGACAGTTTTGGTTTGATCTTTCTACGTCATTCCTACAAGCCGCAGCGGCCATTTTAGTGTGTCTAGGTGGCGCTAGACAGCCCATTTTGGAACTTTGAGGATTAATTACTTCATTTTCTAAAATTTTTCACCAGTCCTGACATGCGTGCCAATTTTGGTGAGTTTTTGAGCAGGTTTAGGGGGTAAACTGATTTTTTTCCACATCAATGGCCCCCCCTGTCATGCAGTAGATGCCTTTTTTCCTTTTCACCCCTGACCTACAAACATCCTAAGTCCACCACTGACAGAGAGAGACAAGTTGAAGAGCAGGCAGATGGAGGTGGCTTTCAACTCCTCCCTTTCAGTCCCAAACCGTAGGTCCAATCATCAATCTGAACATACCACAAGAGAGATACACTCGTTCTGAACGCATAGATATAGGCTTCATGTTTGTAAAATAAAAAATGCAATCTTGGTCCCACGTTTATGATGACTAGCTCACAGCTGACACATTTGCTCATGTTACTTCAGAGGCCCTAGCTCATTTCCTGTTGGAGTTAGGTTATTGGTGTAAATGAGTGATTTGTAGGTCTCGAGGAAATGAAGAAGCCAGTTTTGATTTCATCTGTCTAAACCATTCATACGGGCCGCAGCAGCCATTTTGGTGTGTCTAGGTGGTGCAGAAATTGTCAAGAGGTTTTGTGACATGTCACCTTCCAGAGGCACTAAGTCATTTCCTGTTGGATTTAGGTCAGTGGTGTCAATGAGTGATTTGTAGGTTTCGAGTAGCCAAAGAAGCCAGTTTTGGTCTGATGTTTCTACAGCAGTCTTACAGGGTGCCACAGCCATTTTAGTGTGTCTAGGTGTTGCAAAAATTGTCAGGTTTTGTGACATGTCACCTTCCAGAGGCACTAAGTCATTTCCTGTTGAATTTAGGTCAGTGGTGTAAATGAGTGATTTGTAGATCTCGAGAAAATGAAGAAGCCAGTTTTGGTTTGATTTTTCTACAGCATTCGTACAGGCCGCAGCAGCCATTTTACTGTGTCTATGTGGCACAAAAATTGTCAAGAGGTTTTGTGACATGTCACCTGAAACATGGCCAAAAAATCCAAACCGTTCCAGTAATGACAAAGTCCTTCACAAGTAATGTTCACCAGGGGTAGAGCTGTAATGTGTGCGAGTTTTAAGCAGTTATGATAAACGATGTAGGAGCAAATATTTTTTGAGAGACAGAATTTGTGAAAAACGTCATCTTACATTGAAAGGGAATTACTGCACTTCCTGTTGGACTTAGGTCAGTAGTTACAACGCGTGATTTGTAGGTCTTGATGAGACGAACGAGCCAGTGTTGGTTTGGTTTTTCTACGGGATTCCTACCAGTCACACCGGGCATTTTAGGGTGTCTAGGTGGCACAAAAATCGTCAGGACGTTTTGTAAGACATCACCTGTAAGACGCCATTAAATCCAAACCATTCGAGTAATGACAAAGACGCCATTAAATCCAAACCATTCGAGTAATGACAAAGCTATACAGAAGATCTGATTAGGATGAGTTGATCTGTCATGTGTGCGAGTTTGAAGCCGATACGATAAACGGTCTAGGACAAGTTGATTTTTTAAGGAATTTAAAAAAAAAAGGGAAATAGGGAAATAGCTCACTTCCTGTTGGGTTTAGGTCAGAGGTGCGAGCGCGTGATTTATAGGTCTCCATGAGAAGAACACGCCAGTTTTGGTTTCATCTTTCTAGGTAATTCCTACAAGCCGCAGCGGCCATTTTAGTGTGCCTAAACGGCTAGGTGGCGCTAGAGAGGCCATTGTTGTGTCGTGTTGGATGGAACAAACAAACAAAGTTATCACCAGTGGGGATCAAAAAAGTTAAGTCTGACTTCAAGATTTCACCTCAAAACAGCTTGTATTCTTCTACTGAGAAGCAATCAGCTTAACACCTTGTGCTATCAGGAAGTATGTTGTGTGCAAGCCAAAGTTTTGTGAAAGGGTGTTATGAGAAGAAACCCAGCAAAATTTCCAAAATGAATTGGGTTCATCCTCTGGAGAGAATGACTCCAGCTGAATACACACGTATACCATCACAATATGCCATTTCTGTGTAAAATTTAAAATTTTGGCACCACAATAATTCATTTGCAATGACCAATACAGAGATCAAAATGTTCACAATAATTCATTTGCAATGACCAATACAGAGATCAAAATGTTCACTAAAATGCCACAGTAATCCCTTTATTAGGGGCCGGGCAGCCTAAACTGCCAGGACCCTATTGTTATCTTGCATGTTGTTGTTGTTGTTGTTCTTCTTCTTCTTCTTCTTTCTTCTTCTTCTGAGGAAATCCTACTTCCCATGCGTGAAAAATCACCAAACTTTGCACAAAGGTCCAGTCCCATCCCGGCCTCTAAAGTTCAAAATTTTGAAAATTCACAACAAATCAACCATATGTGCTACAGATTTGCAACTTTCACCAAAATGTAGCCCCAATACTGAAGAAACTTTTGTACATTAAACCTTTTGCAAATTATGAAGTCCATCACTCTGTTTTTTTCAAAAACTGTAAAACCTATTAAACCTACCTCCTCCCACAGTTTTTGCTCAATTGACACCAAACTTGCTACAAAGCATCTTCAGACTGTCCTACACAAACGATCCACACAGATTTTTGATTTATCGAAAATTGAGCCTACAGTGCATCAAAATGTTTGACTGTAAACAGTATTGTAAACATATACTTGCAAATTCTTGCTAAATACATTTTCAATGTTCATTAAAAAAATGACAAAATTTTGGAGTCATGGTAGATGATGTTTGGAAAAAATCAGAATTTTATCTCAATAACTGAATTTTTTACAGCATTTTGAATTTCGCTCTCATGCGAACAATTTGAGTCATTGCAAAAATGGCATTTTTAAACATCAGTTTTTCACTTATGGAGCCAATAAATCATTGTTAAAAACAAATTACCAACATCTCCATGCTGTCTAGATGCAATTTGTGTATTTTCGGATTTTTGTCTTAATAACTGAATTTTTGACAGCCGTTTGAAATCTGCCTTTACACACTAACAGCTGCTGTCTTGCACACAGGTGACTGGCTTAGTCAATTTGTGAAGCTGTGACATTTCCATTTGCCAATTAGCTCAGTGAGATAGAGGATGGTTCTTGGTGTTGAAGATTGTGAGTTCAAGCCTCAGCTCGTGCAACATATATGAGAAATCTACCCAAACTCTTCACAAAGGTCCAGTCCCATACCAGATTGCCTCAGCTGCAAAAACAGGCCAATAGTCCTGATGGTGGCGCTACAGCAAGCCTCTAAAGTTCAAAATTTTGAATTCACAACAAATCAACCATATGTGCTACAGATTTGCAACTTTCACTTTGAAATTTGCTTTTCCATGGCATGGATGGTGTAGGAGCCATTATTTGTCTGCTTATTTTCAGTCTGTCTGTTTGTTTATTTTTCAAGTTGTCACTGGGTGGCAGTGCAGATTAGGGTGGTGGTTTGGGTCCACGTCATGATGGGTGTAATCAGTATATAGGCTCAGGTGTGCTGGGCGGCCATTTTATGCATGGGTGACGGGGAGATTGCACGGTTTTTACCGCTCCCTAAGACGCCACTTTGCACCAGCCAGAACCATCACAATTAGTCAGATCATTCCATAAAACTTTTTGCCATGATGTAAACCTGCTCTGAACGTGACGGTAATAAATGGTAACCTCACCCGACCGTGGACGTCGCTGTGGACATTCATTCATTCCTCCATTCATTCATTCAGTCGTCAAGTTAAGCGCGTCAAAAACAAGTCCCATCCCGCACCCAGCCGAGTGGCTAATTGGTTGCCAGGATAGCCGCTACAGATGGCTACTGTCTGGCACCCTGATGCTTAGTCAATTTGTGAAGCCACACATGAACTGTCACTTGCCAATTAGCTCAGAGAGATAGAAGATGGACCTCAGTCTCAGAAGTTGTGCGTTCAAGCCTCAGCTAAGGCAGAATGGACATTCTAATGTGAAAGTCCTATGTGCAGGCGTCATGCTATGTGGATTAGAGACTACTAAGGTTAAAATAATTATGATCCAGGCAGTTTCGCGGAGAGACAAATACTCTTTATCAACACTTTTCCCTGTTATCCCTTGTCTCTTTTCCCTGTTTATTTGGCTTAGCTATCAGTCAATATGCAGAGTCCATCCAATAGCTACTTTTACATTTTAAAAAATGTTTTCATCTTTGTCACCATGGCAAATGTTTAGCTTTAAGCTATATCAGGCCAGTTTGTTCATAATTGCCAGCAGTTAATGTTATTCTTACTTTCTTGTTCTTGAGTTTTTTCTTTCCTTTGTATATTATGAGTCTGATCACTTCAGCCACTCATCCACAATTTGAAGGGCATGCCATAATTATATGATGTAACTTCTATGTTGTGATATTCTTTGTTTTAGTGTGTGTGTTACTCAGAATTGCCTAATTTTGCCTAAAATTGCCTGGCCCTGATCCATTGCTGCGCAGCACCTATAATTAGTTTTTGAGATGCAAGCTAGCATCTACTCATGGATGAGTGGCTCATGGTCATGACAGCACAAGATGTAAATATTAATAGCATCCTCCATGGGCTGAGCTGTAGCTAGCTCAGTGGTGCTAGGTGACTCTCCAGCTGATCCAGAATGCTGCAGCACATGTACTGTCAAGAACCAGGAAAAGAGATCATATTTCTCCTGTTTAGCTTCTCCGCACTGGCTGTTTAGGCTCTGTCAATATCTCAGAGCACTCATAGTACCGTATTATCTCACCAGAACACTGCACTCTGAGAATGCAGGGTTACTTGTGGTTCCTAAAGTCTCCAAAAGTAGAACTGGAACCAGAGCCTTCAGCTATCAGGTTCCTCTTCTGTGGAACCATCTTCCTGTTTCGGTCCGGGAGGCAGACTGTTATGGGGCGGCAGCAAGGACCCAAGTGCGGACAGACGGTGAAGCAGTTTGAGTCCAAAAGGTTTATTTTGACAGACGGTGAAGCAGTTTGAGTCCAAAAGGTTTATTTTAGCTTTCTGGGTGAGGGGCTGAGTCCGGAGGGGAGGATGGGAAGGGTGAAGGGGTATGGGCCCAGAGCGTCCGAGGAGGGGGCAGGTTGAGTGGGGAGCAGGCTGGAGTGTCCGAGGTGGGGGCAGGTTGAGTGGGGAGTAGGCTGGAGCATCCGAGGTGAGGGCAGGTGGAGCAGAGCGGGGTCGGAGAGCAGAGCAGGCAGGTTGGATACTGGAAACACAGGAAAACAGGATTACTGACAAAGTTTAAGTCAGGGATTCAACTAGAGGCTAGAGTCGAGCTGTATACTGACTTAACAGTGGCTACGATCTGGCAGCATGGATGTGGCAGGGCTGAGTACAAGTAGGCAGTTGATTGCAGGATGAGATGCAGCTGGTGGTGCTCTGCTCTGTCTCCGGCACACCTGTAACCACTCTGCTCACCACACCCACACACACACACACACACACACACACTCAAGCAGCAGATGTAACAGTACACCAGTGGCGCCCGACCGGGCCTGTCAGGGTGAAGGGCGTGGAACTCCCGAACGAGGGCAGGGTCCAGGTTGAGTCGACGAGAAGCCCAGGAGCGCTCCTCAGGCCCATAGCCCTCCCAATCCACAAGGTATTGCAGACCCCGTCCCCTGTGTCGAACGTCCAACAGCCGCCGGACCGTGTAGGCATGATGGTCATCAATCAACCGAGGAGGAGGAGGAGCTGCTGTGGGGGCACACAGAGGACTCGAACGGACAGGCTTGATCTGGGACACATGAAAGGTAGGATGAACACGGAGGGATGCAGGGAGCTTTAACCGGACTGCAGAAGGGTTAATAACGCGGTCGATAACAAACGGTCCAATGAAACGTGGGGATAGTTTCCGAGACTCCACCCTCAAAGGAATGTCCCGAGAAGACAGCCATACCTTTTGCCCAGGGGTGTAAGCAGGAGCCGCAGCACGGTGATGATCGGCACAGGTCCGGGCCCTATTGGGGGCACGCAGAAGCGCTGCCCGAGCCCTCCTCCATGTGCGCCGGCAGCGGCGCAGATGGTCCTGAACTGAGGGCACGGCCACGTCCTCTTCCTGATTTGGAAACGGGGGGGGTTGGTAACCAAGACAACATTCAAATGGTTTCATACCCAAAGAGGCATTGGTGAGGGAGTTATGGGCGTACTCCACCCATGGCAGCTCAGAACTCCACTGGGAAGGATTCGCCGAGACCACACAGCGTAGAGCTACCTCCAGTTCCTGGTTTGCTCGCTCGGTCTGGCCGTTGGTCTGTGGATGAAACCCAGAGGAAAGACTAACAGAACACCCAAGAACAGAGCAGAAAGCTTTCCATACTTGCGAAATGAACTGGGGACCTCTGTCTGACACAACATCAATGGGAATTCCATGTAAACGAAACACATTAGAGACCAGAAGGTCTGCGGTCTCCCTGGAGGATGGGAGCTTGGGTAGGGGTATGAAATGAGCCGACTTAGAAAACCTGTCAATAATAGTCAAGATGACCGTGTTACCATTAGAAGGGGGCAGGCCAGTGACAAAATCCAAGGCGATGTGTGACCAAGGACGACTGGGTACAGGCAAGGGGTGGAGCAGGCCCGAGGGTTTTTTTTGGGGAGTTTTTCCTTATCCGCTGCGAGGGTCATAAGGACAGAGGGATGTCGTATGCTGTAAAGCCCTGTGAGGCAAATTGTGATTTGTGATATTGGGCTTTATAAATAAAATTGAATTGAATTGAATTGAGGTGGGTTGTGTAGATGTCTTGTTCCTGGCACAGACCGAGCAAGCAGTGACGAAGTCCCTGGTGTCCCTGTCCATGGTCGGCCACCAAAAGCGCTGACGGAGGCCAAAGTACGACCCACCCCAGGGTGACAGGTGAGTCTGGTTGAATGGGCCCACTGGAGGACTTCAGAGCAGACAGAATCTGGGACAAAAAGAGAGTTAGGGGGACCATTCCCTGGATCAGGTTGAGTCTGCTGGGCCAGGCGGACACGTGACTCAATGTCCCAGGTCACGGAAGCAACGATGCAGGATGGGGGCAGGATGGGATCCGATTCAGGAGGTGAGTCAGCCGTGAACTGACGGGACAGGGCATCCGGCTTGGTGTTCCTGGAACCAGGACGATAAGTCAGAGTGAGATTAAATCTTCCAAAAAACAAGGCCCACCTGGCTTGTCGGGAGTTTAGCCGCTTAGCCGTCTGGATGTAGGCTAGGTTCTTATGGTCCGTCCACACAATGAATGGCAGTTTGGCTCCCTCCAACCAATGACGCCATTCCTCGAGTGCCAGTTTTACAGCCAGAAGTTCCCGGTTGCCGACATCATAGTTTCTCTCAGTGGACAGCTTGTGGGAGTAGAAAGCACAAGGATGCAGTTTATGGTCAGTGGGAGATCGCTGAGAAAGAATGGCTCCTACCCCAGTCTCAGAAGCATCCACCTCCACAACAAACTGAAGCTCTGGATCAACTTGGGTGAAAACAGGGGCTGAGGTAAAGCTACACTTGAGTTCCTGGAAAGCAGTCTCAGCCTCAGCAGTCCAACGGAACGGATGGGAGGTGGAGGTCAGAGCACTGAGAGGAGCTGCCAGGCGACTATAGTTCTTGATGAAACGCCGGTAGAAATTGGCAAACCCCAAAAAACGCTGTAACTGCTTCCAGGTTGTGGGTGCAGGCCACTCAGAAACTGCCTCGACCTTAGCTGGATCCATCTTCACCTACCCGTGTGATGACATAGCCCAAAAAAGACACAGTGGAAGCATGGAATTCACATTTAACAGACTTGACAAATAATTTGTTCTCCAAAAGGCGTTGGAGTACCTGACGGACGTGCCGCTGGTGAGTGTCTAGGTCAGGCGAGAAGATGAGAATGTCGTCCAGATAAACAAAGACGAACCGTCCGATCATGTCCCTGAGCATGTCGTTGATGAAAGCTTGAAAAACAGCTGGAGCATTCGTCAGCCCGAAAGGCATCACCAAATATTAAAAATGGCCAAGGGGTGTGTTAAAGGCCGTCTTCCACTCATCCCCCTCCCTGACACGGATGAGATGGTACGCGTTACACAGGTCCAGCTTGGTGAAGATCTTGGCTCCATGAAGAGGGGAAAAAGCAGAATCGATTAATGGCAGAGGATATGTATTCTTGATAGTTATGTTGTTTAACCCCCGGAAATCAATACAAGGTCGGAGTGTACTGTCTTTCTTTCCCACAAAGAAAAACCCTGCACCCACCGGAGAGGATGAAGGCCTGATGATGCCTGCAGCCAAGGAGTCCTGGATGTAAACCTCCATAGCCTCCCGCTCAGGACGAGAGAGGTTGTACAGGCTGCTGCTGGGATGCGGTGCTCCAGGCTACAGGTTAATGGCGCAGTCATACGGCCGATGGGGTGGTCACGACAGTGCATGATGTTTACTGAACACAGGGGCCAAGTCATGATAAACTGGGGGTACTGAAGTCAGATCAGGTGGTTCAGGGACAAACAGAGGCAAATACGAGGCAGGTGCAGGAGCTGAATGCAAACAGTTAGCATGACAGAAATTGCTCCAGGAGATTACCTTTCCAGCAGACCAGTCAATTTGAGGGTTGTGTAGTTTCAACCAGGGATGGCCGAGGACCAGAGGAGAGCTAGGGCAGTCAATGATATGAAAACTAATCATCTCCTGATGATTACCTGAGACTCTGAGGAGGATGGGCACACAGTATCTCCCCCACTACTGCTGAGCCGGCCCTTTTCCCGGACGGAGAGGACAGGTGAGGAGAAAATGACCGGACTGACCACAATACAGGCAACTTTTAGAATTAATCCGGCGCTGCCTCACCTCTGGTGAGAGTTTGGCTTGACCCAGTTGCATGGGCTCGGGATCTGGAAGACACTGAGGGACAGAAGCAGTCGGAGGAGACAAAAGAGGTAAGGTAGAAGGTGTAATGGGAGGAGCTACCTTACCTGTTTTCTCCCTCCGACGCTCACGGATGCGGTTCTCGATACGGATGGCCAAAGCGATGAGATCATCCAGTCCCTCAGGCTTTGATGTTTTCATTTATACCGTTCTGAAAGGCCCCCTGGAGCGCTTCCTCGTTTCAGCCGCTCTCAGCGGCGAGACAGCGAAACTGGATGGCGAACTGAGCGACGGAGCTGGTGCCCTGACAGATGGATAAAAGTCTCTTGGCGGCGTCCCTCCCGCGGACAGGATGATCAAAAATCTTCTTCATTTCTGAAGTGAAATCGGAGTAGGAGGAAACGAGTGGAGACTGTTTCTCCCATACCGCTGTAGCCCAGCTGCATGCAGAATCCATCAGGTAAGCCACTTTGGCTCGGTCAGAAGCATAGGAACTAGGCTGTTGGTCAAAAACAACCGCACACTACATCAGAAAGTCTCTACAAGTTCCTAGGTTGCGCATGGGGCTCACGGGTCAGAGGTGGGTTGCCGGAGGACTGGGAGCTGGAGAAGGAGGAGGGTTCTGGGCTGTGAGTTGCATTTGAAGATTTACCAGAGTCTGTGAAATCTCGGTTACTCGAGCTGTGAGCGCTTGCAAAACCTCACTATGTTGTCCCAGGAGAGTGCCCTGTCCAGTGAGTGCTTGGCGGAGGGCATCAGATCCTTGGTCCGCTGGGTCCATCGTGGCCAGATCGTACTGTTGCGGGGCGGCAGCAAGGACCCAAGTGCGGACAGACGGTGAAGCAGTTTGAGTCCAAAAGGTTTATTTTAGCTTTCTGGGTGAGGGGCTGAGTCCGGAGGGGAGGATGGGAAGGGTGAAGGGGTATGGGCCCAGCGTGTCCGAGGAGGGGGCAGGTTGAGTGGGGAGTAGGCTGGAGCGTCCGAGGTGAGGGCAGGTGGAGCAGAGCGGGGCCGGAGAGCAGAGCAGGCAGGTTGGATACTGGAAACACAGGAAAACAGGATTACTGACAAAGTTTAAGTCAGGGATTCAACTAGAGGCTAGAGTCGAGCTGTATACTGACTTAACAGTGGCTACGATCTGGCAGCGTGGATGTGGCAGGGCTGAGTACAAGTAGGCAGTTGATTGCAGGATGAGATGCAGCTGGTGGTGCTCTGCTCTGTCTCCGGCACACCTGTAACCACTTTGCTCACCACACCCACACACACACACACCCACACACACACACACACACACACACACACACTCAAGCAGCAGATGTAACACAGACACCATCTCCACTTTTAAGAGTAGACTTAAAACTTTCCTCTTTAGTAAAGCTTATGGTTAGTGCTGGCTCAGGCTTGCCTTGGACCGGCCCCTAATTAGGCTGATATAGGCCTAGTCTGCCGGGGGACCTCCTATGACACACTGAGCCCCTTCTCTCTCTCTGTCATCATGTTCATGTCCTATTACTGCATATCACTACCCTGGAAATCCAGAGTTCTCGTGAGAGCACAATTTGAATTTGCTCAGTGAGTCACTCTGGCAATCAGTAATGATGCTCATTACCCATGCCGTTGGAGCCGAGCTGCACCAATCACATCAGTGTATCTGATATAGAAGGGCCAGAGGCGAGCTAAACAGATGACGACAGCGCTGCGACGACGAAGTCCGGAATCAGTCAGTAAACATTGCAAGATGGCTACGGATGAACACCAGTTGTTTGAAACGGCTTTGGCCGCTACAATGAACGAGTTACACTTGGCTTTTTGTCTTAAAGAGGAACAGAAGACGGTGCTCGAATCTTTCCTTTGCAAGAAGGACGTTTTTGCTGTTTTGCCAACCGGATACGGCAAGAGTCTAATCTATTAGTTAGCTCCGCTGGTAGCGCTCTGGATAAGTCACCCCGTGTATTGTTCTGATTGGTTGTAGTGTTATCCAATTGTGTGCAGTGATATTTTCAAATGCATGCTTGGTGCCGCCCCTCGAGTTGGGCCATTTGCATTACTCATAGCCAGACCCTAAATCTTTCTAGATTTGGGTCTGGATTTTCAGGCTAGCATATCACTGCATATCACGTCGACTGGCTTCTTCTCAACAGCCTTTGTGCTCCACTGTCTCGCAGGTTCCCTTAAATTGCAGCTACACCTGGATCGTGGGTCATGGTTATGCTGCTGCCGTGGTTCTGCCTGATGCCTGCTTCTATGGCTATTATTATTAGATATACCTACAACATATCTACTATCATAAACTACCATTATTATTATTCATATTTCTGTAATTATTGTTATTGTAGTTATTGACATTACTATTGTTGGTGTGCATTTCTCTCTGTGTCTCTGTCTCTATCTGTCTATGTATCATTTTGTCATATGGATTTTTGTACATTTATTATGTTGATCTGTTTTGTACACATGGCATCTATTGCAGGTCTGTCTGTCCTGGAAGAGGGATCCCTTCTCAGTTGCTCTTCCTGAGGTTCTATCTTTTTTCCCTGTTAAAGGGAATTTTTCCTTATCCACTGTGAGGGTCCAAGAACAGAGTGATGTCATATACTGTAAACCCCCTGAGGCAAATTGAGATTTGTGATATTGGGCTTTATATATAAAACTGAATTGACAAAAAAAATTAATAGATGCACGCTTCCATCTGTGCGGTGATAGGGTTGGCGGATGTGGTTCAGTAGAAAATAGAAGTAAATACACTGCTCAAAAAAATGAACAGTTAAACTTCAGGGATATCAATCTGTCCATTTAGGAAGCACAAGTGACTGTAAATCAGTTTCACCTGCTTTGGTGCCAATGAAAGTGACAACAGGTGCAATGGAGAGGCAAAAGCAAGAAAACCCCCAAAAAGGGAATGGTTATACATGTGGTGGCCACAGACAGTTGCTTTCTCCTTATCCTTCCTGAATGATTCTTCTCTAGTTTTGTGACGCGAAGCGCCAGGCGTGCGGTGCATGGGCGTGTCCCAGTCATTTGCTAGTTAGACAGCGCATTTTTAGACTGTGTGCCATGGCGGAGAGTCTAAAAGGGTTGGACTTACTCTGTGAATTAGTCAAGGGTGTGTTTTGGGCGTATCATTCAACAAGCCAATCAGAGTGTCACCTCTCATTCCCTTTAAAAGAGGCGCGATTGGAGCGCATGGCGGAGAGCTAGTTAGATGGCGGACCTACCAACTGGAAAGAGTGAGCGTTTTACAGCTGAGGAGACGGAACTCCTCGTGCAGGAGGTGAAGGCCCGTCAGAACCAGATCTACAGGGACAGCAGACAGGCACCCAAGCTCCCCAAGGTAAAGCAGGCATGGGAGGAGGTGGCGGCGATCGTTTCCTTGTCTTCTGGCATCACCAGAACCGTGACACAATGCCGCAAAGGGTATGATGATGTCAGAAGACGGGGGAAACAGAAGGTCGCCACCCACCGACACCAGCAGCACGCCACGGGAGGAGGCCCACCCAGCACCACCGACGATCTGACGCCAGCAGAGGACATCGCTGCCTCTACCCTCAGTGTGGAGAGCATTGAGGGCTTTGGGGGACTAGAGGTTGGCGTCCAAGGTAATGCAATAATCACAATATATCAGTGTGTACAAACCATGCAGGCTTCTTGAGAAATGTATTGATTTCACATTAACACACACAACAGACATTCAATGAATCATCCAAACTTTATTTACATGGCACATTTCATAGCTACATTTTGTTTTTAAAATGAACCCATCATCTTCATGCAGCTCCGCTGGCTGATGATCCAGGGGCCGGAACCAGCTGCCAGGAGCAGGCGGCTGTTGTGGGGGAGGAGGAGACTGCACCTGCACCTCCGACGAGACGGAGATGGAGGCAGCTCGCCCGGCCTGAGGACCACCCATTCCTGGAGGTCCAGCGAGGAGGCTTCACCATGCTCGAGCAGGAACTGGGTGGCCTCAGGCGGAGTGTTGGGCGCCTAAACACCCGCCTGAGCCGTGTTGAAGGCCTGCTGCGGCACCTTGGTCGCATAGCCAATAGTTTGGACAGGCTCGCTGGAGCAAGACAACAAGAGGAGGAAGAAGACCCCGTTAATTTTCAGTTAAATTTTTTTTTTTGTGTGTATTGTTACAGCCTCCATACAAACACAGAAATCATGGCTCCATAGGGGCAGGAGGCTGCAACATATAAAAGAGGACGCCACACCAAAAATAACAGCTTACCCACAAGCTTTATTTTTATAACCCAAAGTATTAACCAAAACACAAACAACTAAGGGAGAAACAAAAGGGACTGGAGACCCCGGCCAAAAAGAACAGAAGGAGGGAAGACACTGGGCCAACCACGCAGTGGGCCGTCGCTCCCAGCGTCTCCCCCTAAACTACCTAAACAGGAACTAAATCTAGAATAAACAAAAAGACGAATAAAGTAACTACCAGTAATCTCCAGCCCAAACTAAAACAACAAACTAACACAACAAAACCCCAGCTCCTAAATGAGCATGGGGGGGGGAAACCTGCTTGGGCAAAGAAATCAAAGGGGTAAAAGAGGGAAAAACTCCTCACCACCTGTGCTGGTGTCTGTGCCGTGTGCCAAAAGCCCTGTCTCTACTCTCCCTGTCCCTCTTATCCCCTCCTCCTCTCTCTACCTGAGTGCCGATTGCACTCAGGTGCGCAGCAGGCAGAGGGAGGAGCGAGACAAGCCTGACAGGAGAGAGAGAGCACAGGCTGCTGCACGTAACATGTATATTAAAGCTTTATTTTCCGTCATCTTTACTTTCTTTGAAATGAGACTGATTATGTTCATTTTGTCTTCTTATTTTAGATATGTTCAGTTTCTTTTCTTCAGACAAAGGTGTTAAGGAGATGTTTCTTTGCCTGCTTGACAATTTCGACTGAGCCTTCAATCTCTCAGAAGCGTCAGCAGCACGTCGGATGATGCTTCTGAGGAAGACTGAAGGCTCAGTCGAAACTGTCAAGCAGGTAAAGAAACATCTCCTTAACTCTTTGGTCTGAAGAAAAGAAACTGAACATTTCTTTAAAATGGTTGTGTTCAGTCATGGCGTAACAGGTAAAATCAGCGTGGCGTTAATTAGACTACTTAAAGTATGGAAACCTGATCACCAATACAAGAAAGATCTTACTAAATATCTGTGGAATATTATCCAAACCTGCTTTCATCATATAACAGAGCACAGCTGTCAGGACTGCCACGGAGCTCCCCAAGGTGCTGATCCTGCAGCTAGGATCTGTTCAGCGTTTTCTCCCCCACCCATGTTTGTTAATTGTTTTCACATGTTTCCTAGAGCTGTGTTCTGCCTCTTATTTGCATGTGTGTCCTCTCTACACTCAGATAACAATATATTAATATAATATAATATAATGTAGCCTAGTATAACATGTTAAAATAAATGCAATGTGTGGGCTTTGGTTTTCAATCAAAAAAATCAGTTTGCTTACCAGGCTACAGATGACGCAGCTCTTCTGCCAGCTCATCTCTCCTCGCCCATGCCGCTGCTGGCGTATTTGGGTTAATTGGCAATGGCACATGCAGTTCAGCCTCACGCCTTCTTAAGTCCTGTACTGTGTCCTCATTTTGATCCAAGAGACATCCATGGCAATGTTATGCAACACACAACATGCCACGAAGAATGCTCCGACCTTCTGAGGGCTGTATTGTAATGTACCACCTGACTTATCCAAACATCTGAAGCGCATTTTTAGCATTCCAAACGTTCGTTCTATTACACTGCGTGCTTTTGTGTGTTTTCGGTTGAACGACAATGCATGCAGTGTTGTAGGCATGATATACGGTGTAATCAGCCATGTCTTTAATGGATAGCTGTTGTCCCCTAACAGCCACCCCTCCAGGGGGGGGATCCCCCTGGAAGACTGCAGGAATGACAGAGTTGGCTAGTATGAAGGAGTCATGGCTTGACCCAGGATAATTAGCAAATACATTTATAACTTTACAGGCTGCATCGCAGATCACCTGGACATTTATGGAATGGGTTCCCTTACGGTTGATGCAAATCACAGCATTCTGTGTTGGGGCCCGTAGTTGCACATGGGTGCAATCAATTGCACCCAGGACCCCAGGGAACCCAAACCTTGCCCAGAACTCCTGTTTAACTCGATTTTGGCTGTCAGGTGTCATGGGAATAAATTCACTGGCATGTCGGACTAAGCCTGATGTGACTGCATGTATGGCCGAACTTATGGCAGGTTGGGATATGCCTCCAGTTGAACTCAGCGGATGCTGAAATGACCCACTTGTAAAGAAATATAGCGCAGCAGTGACTTTTACAGCAACGGGGAGGGTATGGGAGTGATGGCATGTGTCTCCAGATCAGCTGACAGGAGATGGCATATTTCCGTCACAGCCTGGCGAGAGAGACGGAGTTTTCTGCGACATTCCTCCTCCGTGATGTTGAGGTATGTGGTCCTCAGCCTGTAGACCTGCTGCCTCCGTCGTCTCTGGATCCTCTGTGCTCGGATCCATTTCACTGTGCAAATCGAGAATGTATGAGCACATTTACCAGTATCTAACTGAGGGGTTCAACAAGAAATGTTCTGTTCCACTTACATTTTGATGCACGAAAGTTGATTTCTTTCTTTCTTTCTTTCTTTCTTTCTTTCTTTCTTTCTTTCTTTCTTTCTTTCTTTCTCTCTCTCTCTCTCTCTTTCTCGATGTCAGTTTCCGTATTGACAGACACCCTCAACCTGACAGGTGTGTTTAAATACCTACGTGTGTTGCCATGATTGGTCAGATAATTTCACAATTTCATTTGTCATTATTACAAATTATGATGATCATTATAACTGCGATTAGATCATTCTGATTAATGACTGACCATTAAGACGTGTTTCTCATAAATATTTTAATGTGTACAATAATAACCTTTCACATTGTAATCATATTTTTATTTGTTATCTTTTGCATATGTGTGGCTGCTCCGTGTGTGTCTGAGCAGAGTGCACGCGCATTGTGCACCCGCCTAGAGACGCATATTACTAACTTGTTGAACAGCGAAATACTGCGCCGTTGACTTTAGACCAGGTTTTTGTTGGTCACTGGTGCATTTGCTTTTTACGCCATCTAACTAGCAGCGCGCCATGACTGCGCCTGACCACTCCTCATTTTTAGATCAACATACCCGGAGAAGCACAAGTTCATTTGCTAGTTAGACGACGAGGGCACAGGGCGTGAAAATGATAACTGCGCCTGCATCTCAATAGCAATGACACTTGCAACATGGATTATGCGCCCTCCGCCGTCCGCTTTAGACCATCTAAATAGGGCCCTAGATGATCATCTGGATCACAGTAAAATCAGAACAGGCACATCCCCCAGAGACAGAGCAGCTATAGATACTTTACGGGAGGAACTGGGTTTGATAGATATCTGGAGACTCATAAATCCGAAAGAACGGGAATACACATTTTATTCTCACTCTCATAGGTCCTGTTCACAAATAAATTTTTTTCTGGTTGCTGGCTCACTTGTTGACCTGGTAATAGACTGTAATATAGGAGTTACAGCAATAACAGACCATGCATTGGTCGAATTACATATAGATTTATGTTCTAATAAAGGTAAAGTTGGGAGGTGGAGACTAAATACAAGTCTATTACAAGAAGAACAGTTTGCTACAAAACTTGGTGGGGTTATCAAGGTATTTTAGATATTAACAGAGGAACAACAGAAAGATTAGCTACTGTTTGGGATGCACTCAAGGCGTTTATCAGGGGGAAATGTATAGCTTATAGTTCATTGAAGAAAAAGGACAATAAGGAAAAAGTACAACTATTGGAAAAGGAAAAAGGCCAGTTGGGGAAGCATTTAGCTCAACAATACAATGAAGAATGTTTCAGGAAAATCTGTCAACTAAAATTTGAGTTACATGAAATATGTAATAAAAAGGCAGAGTGTTCACTATTTAGGCTCAAAACACATTTTTATGAAAATGGTGAAAAAACTGGACGATTAATGGCAAGACAACTAAAATGCCTGGATTCAAATAATACTATTACAGCAATTAGAAAAGATGATAAACTATTTACATCAGCGAACAAAATTAATGAAGTTTTCAAAAACTTTTATAAAGATTTGTATATATCCAATTGTTCGGCTAGTGATGAAGACTTGAACTCTTTCTTCCAGAAGGTAGAGCTACCACAACTTTCTCCAGAGGAAAAGGATAGTTTGGATGCTCCCATAACAGAAGCTGAAGTTAGAATTGCAATTAAGGGTATGAAAACTGGGAAGTCACCTGATATAGATGGCTTCCCGGTGGAGTACTATAAGAAATATGTCGATATTCTTTGTCAATTTCTCAGGTTTTCCAAGAAGCATTTCAATATGGCTCACTCCCAGAAAGTCTTAGCAAGGCCATTATATCATTGATACAAAAAAAAAGACGAGGATTCGACGGACCCAGCCAATTATAGACCCATAAGCCTAATAAATGTTGATTGCAAAATATTGTCCAAGACATTAGCACTAAGATTAGATCAGGTTCTACCTAAAATTATTCACAAAGATCAAGTGGGATTTATAAAACATAGATCTTCAGCTGATAACATGAGGAGACTGTTGCATTTAATTTGAAGAATAGAACTAACCCCCACCCTGTTTCAGCCATATCGCTTGATGCTCAAAAAGCTTTTGATAGGGTGGAATGGGCCTTTTTATTTGCAACTCTCTCAAAATTTGGGTTTGGTGATGGTTTCTGCAGATGGATAAGAGTCTTATACTTGAGCCCTAAAGCCGCAGTCTTTACTAACGGGATAATATCTCAGTTTTTCAATATAACCAGTCAACTAGACAGGGGTGCAGTCTAAGCCCACTATTGTTCACAATTTTCTTAGAACCATTGGCCACGTTGATCAGAGCAGAGTCAAGGTTGTCATTGGAGGCGGCAGGGAGCATAAATTATTTCTTTATGCTGACGATATTTTGGTACTGAGTCGGGATCCAGCCAGTTCTGTGTCAGTTTTATTCGAAACTCTTCAAGCATATTCTAAAGTGTCTGGTTATTGCATCAACTGGCACAAATCAGAAGCCATGCCAGTGTCTCAAACTTGTTCACACGATCAGCTATCCGCTTTTAATTTCAAATGGTTACCAAAAGGGATGGAATATTTAGGTATTGAATTAGATCCAGATATAAGGGAAATTATGATAACTAACATGGAAAAAGTATTAAATAAAATCAAAGTTCATTTGGATAATTGGAGTAAACTACACCTGACATTATGGGGTAAAGTAAACACAATAAAAATGGCTGTGGCACCACAAATAAATTACCTAACTGGGATGATACCCATATGCATTCCAAAACAACTATTAGCAAGATATGAATCTTGTAGGTACCATGATGATTCTTGATTCAATGTGCAAAACTCTTATAGGCTATATATAATCTCATTTAATGCTCATACAGCACAAATACAACAGCCGATTTCACACCAGCGGAAGAGCTTGCGCTTGATCAAAACCAAGGCAGGCTGATGATGGAGGAGATACAGGGAGGGACAGCTACAGACTCTGTCCCACACACAAAAAACTGCCCTCTTCATACAAGGTGCATTATTCCAGTATACTGTACATGGAATCAACCATTTTATTCATTCATTAATCAACCAATGGTGTTATGTGGACTGTCTGACCTTGGATTGTCTTGCAGTGTCAGGTGACACACTGACCCTTCTGGAGCCACCAGAAGATAATCCGGTGAGTGTTATTCATTAAAGGCATATGCTTGACATGACTTGCAAGCTTACACTAGGTCAATACAAGGTCTATTTAATGTGTCAGGGTGAAGGCACATCTGCAGCAGTGATGGATGCAGCAGATGAGGAGGAGACTCTGTCTCTGGACTCCAGAAGGTTTGAGGTAACCTGTCACACTTGTGGAAATAATTTAGTCCATAATGTCAGTGATGTGGTGCTCATAGAAAATATATTTGTAGCATGACAAAGATGCCTAACAGCCTGACAGCCTGCCTGGAAATAAGGACATCTATGGTGTCCACAATTGTTGTTGTGTGTGTTGTTGTAAGCTATTAACATTATCGTTTGTCCTGCATCTCTCTCTGTCTCTGTCTCTCTCTCTGTCTCTGTCTCTCTCTCTGTCTCTCTTTCTGTCTCATTGTGACATACGGATTACTGTTAATTTATTATGTTGATCTGTTCTGTACGACATCTATTGCACGTCTGTCCATCCTGAAGAGGGATCCCTCCTCAGTTGCTCTTCCTGAGGTTTCTACCGTGTTTTTTCCCCGTTAAAGGGTTTTTTTGGGGAGTTTTTCCTTATCCGCTGTGAGGGTCCTCAGGACAGAGGGATGTCGTATGCTGTAAAGCCCTGTGAGGCAAATTGTGATTTGTGATATTGGACTTTATAAATAAAATTGAAATTGAATTGAAATTGAAATAATAGATATGTGTTTTACAGAATTCACAAACTGTCAGACAGCTATATGCAAGTCATCTACAGAAGCAGATAGCGCTGGCAAATGTGAAGCTCCAGTGTGAAAAGAGAAAGCCGCAGGACATGGAGCTTGATAGACAAATAAATAAAAAAAAACCTTAAGGAAACTGGACTTGGAAATTAAGAAACTAGAGAAAGAAGTAAGTGATTTTAATGCACACTGTAAGCATGACTGTGATGCAATGTATTAATGAACATTATTTCTCTCTTTCTCTCCCCAGCTCAAAGCAGACAGTGACTGATTACAGTATTTTTCATTTAAATAAATGAGGTCAAATAATATTGTGGTTTCCTCTTCCTGTTTTCATTCATTAATGTAAAGTACACTGGAGTTATTGATCCAGTGAACTGGGAATGCAATTTGGGAAGGTCATACAGTTATGACACCTAATAACCACTAATTGTGTACTACCAATGCCAAATACACCCACTTGTATGTGTATTCCGACAATTAATCCTTTTATTGGTGAGGATATCTCCATGTCAAGTATCCTTGGGCAAGATGCTGAACCCCAGATTGCTCCCAATATTGTATGCGCCCTGTGTGGTAGACTGACGGCATTAGTGTGTGTTGTAAAATGGGTGAGTGAGCAGCTGCACACTGCTTAGCGCTTTAATCTTAAGCGCTTTATACTTTCTATAAAAATACAAACTTAAAATAAAATCCTGCTATAAACAGCTATTGAATAAAAACTGCAAACAAAGCAGCTATTTTAACAAAAAAAACCTGCTATAAAAGCAGCTATAAGAAGGAGAAACAAAAAACAGCTCTAAAACCATCTGTGTTACGGTCATTGCACGGCTCCGTGCTGTGCGGTGCTGGATTTGCGGACCCAGCAGTCTGCAGAGGTAGCGGATGCCTTCCCCTGAGAACCTGTACCGCTTGTACAGGTGGTTGTCATCAAAAAGCAATGGGTCCGACCTGTCCCGAAGCACTCGCTCCCATCGGAATGCCCTTCGCAGAATTAGTGCCTCTTCATCCATAGGACTTTATATATTGCCCTCATCACTAACTTCATTGAAGACACCTGACAGTGCTTGTCACATGAATAATTATGACAAAAATAATGTTTTAAATGTTTAATGTTTTTTTCATTATTATAGGCTAAATGTATTTTGTTTGTTTAAAAATGGGGCAAATACGTACATAAGAACATGGAATAACTGTAAAACACACTGATTTCCAATCGCAGTAACAGCTGACTGGACAGATAAGGCACCAGGATAAACTAAGCCTGGCTGTTAGCCTGGTCAGGACAGAATAAATCTCCATGGTAACATATGTGCCTCTGCTTTCGAACAGCCGAGTCAACGCTAAATTAAGACAGTATGACCAACATATCCCGGCTTAATCCCTTATCTAGGTTTTGAACAACGGGCCCCTGGTCAATTTTGACCCGCTAGAAAAAAAATCGCACAGTCCACAGAAAGCCTATTCAATCAATCAGTCAATTTTATTTATAAAGCCCAATATCACAAATCACAATTTGCCTCACAGGGCTTTACAGCATACGACATCCCTCTGTCTTTTGGACCCTCGCAGCGGATAAAGAAAAACTCCCCCCAAAAATAAACCTTTAACGGGGGGGGAAAAAATGGTAGAAACCTCAGGAAGAGTAAGTGAGGAGGTATCCCTCTTCCAGGACGGACAGATGTGATGGACTATTGTGTCACGATCCTGAGTTTGTTTATATTCTGTTATCCTATGGACTTTGTTTCAGAGTTTTCTGTTTGTGTCCCTGGTATCATGTTACTCATTTATGTTTAATCTGCTTCCTGATTTTAATTTTTTTTGGTAGATTCTTTACTCATGTGTCGTGTCTGGTTTTACTTCCTGTCTTTGTGTGTTTTCCCACCTGTTTTCTGTCACACCTTTCTGGTTAGTCCTTCCCTGTTCCCAGAGTCTTTCCTTCACAACTGTTCTCTCGGGGCGGCTGTGGCTCAGAGGTAGAGCGGGTCGTCCACCAATCGAAAGATCAGTGGTTCGATCCCGGGCTTCTCCAGGCTGCATGTCGAAGTATCCTTGAGGAAGATACTGAACCCCAAATTGCTCCCGATGGCTGTTCCATCGGTGTGTGAGTGTGTTAAAAACTGAGTAGCAGGTGGCACCTTGTACGTTAGCTTCGGCCACCAGTGTATGAATGTGTGTGTGAATGGGTGAATGTGACTCGTAGTGTAAAAAGTGCTTTGAGTGGTCACTAGATGACTAGAAAGGCGCTATACAAATGCAGGTCCATTCATTAGTCTTGTTTGCTTCACCATAGTGTTCCCTTCCACACCCTTGTTGTTAGCCAGTCTCAAACCTCTTTCTTCTTTCTCACCCCATCACTTCTCCCCTCCTGTCACATTTATCTGTTCTGATGCTTTTCAAACACAGGCTCCATTATTTACTCTCTTTCTTTTAACACTCTGTCCTTGCCTACTCTTCTTCCCTCCCGCTTTTTCATTCCTGTTTTCTGGCTCTCCTTCCCACTGGCTGCTGCTGCTGCTGCTGCTGTGATTAGGATTGACATATTCCCTGGAGCTATGCTGTTTGTCTCTGAGATTGACCATACTGGTTGTGCCGTCCTGCAGTCACCCCTACTGTTCTCCCTTTACAACTTCCACCAGTAAGTACAACCACTATAAAGCTTGCTAATCACTGCCTTGAGGAAATTCTCCCCTCTTCATCATGATGAAGCTGCTTAAATAGATTTGATCACTGAAGTGGGCTGTACAAGGCCAGCACCAGCCTTTGAGGCACCATCACGAACTTGCTAAGGTAAGAGCTAGAGATTAGCGAGTACACCATTATCTGTATCTGTATATCTGTTCAACCAACTAAATCATTATCCGTATCAGCACTCAGAATGGGCAAAGTTTAAACCGAAAGTGAATGGGACTTGACGTGAAGTTTTTCATTCATTCATTCATTCAACCTTTATTTAATCTCGAGAAATCATTGAGGGACAGATAGAACAGAATAAATATGAAAACAAAACAAAGCAAGAGCAAATACACATGCTTATACATATACACATCTTCATATGTAGACACCACATGCATTCACATGTATATACTCATACACACACATATACAAATACAGACGAGAGAATCACACACACAACTCAGACAATCAAACAACAGAACAATTAAAAACAGTTACATTCAAGAGTGGAGTAGTTTAAAAGCATAGTTTTAAACTGGTCTATAGATACAAGTGTATGGGGTGCCGTTTGTAAAGTGGCTCACGCTGAAATTATCAGCAACATTTTGCCACATCTAGCTTCAAATAACGTTTAAGAAAGTGGTGTGAATTTTTTAAAGTCACTTTTTACCACATTTGCAGCAATATTTGAAATATGTTAAATATAATGTCACAGTTAAATCTAAATATTAAATGTTAAATCTAAATGTTAAATTTAAATCTAAATCTAAATGTTAAATCTAAATGTGCTTGGTGAAACTAAATATTTAGCTAACATGCAAATGCACACTGCAGGTCAACGGAAGTACCAAAATAAAAGCCCGGGTGGTCAGACTGTGTTTATAGCATCAAATAATGAATTAAAACCAAACTAATCGGAGAAAATTAACACTTGAACATACATCAGCGTGATAAGACTTACCTAAAATGACAGAAACCATGTTTGGGGAAATTTTATTTGACGTGTACTATCTGTAACAGATACGCTCCCATTCTAGTGAATAGCTTAATTTCCACAGCACGCGCTGTGCAGTGTCTCTGGAGCGTCCCATAAGTTCCAAGGCACTCCACTTTGTCGGAGATACGCGCCAGGTCTATTTTTCAGCGACTGCGCGTCCATAGCATGTCAAGCCACGTAGCTTAGATCGCCCCAAACCGGAAATGTAACGCACACAGCATCCTGTAAATTTCAAAATACAACACAATGCACGGACTATGGATTGTAAACTCTCAATTTTTTAAAAATCACGTCACATCCTGTCGCACAAGTTGTCAGTCAGTGCGAGGGTCCGAGGAAAGATGGACGAGGAGAAACTCATAGTTGAAGTGGAAAACCATAGTATTTTGTATGACACCACACATCCTTTCTACAAGGATACAAACCAAAAGGAGAAGACGTGGTGTGAAATTTTGGGAGTGAATGGTGCTTTTTATCAGGTGAATTCGCAGTTCCCACGTGAGCTTGTGGGTCCGCTACATGGCGCGGCGCTCCAGAAACGAATCCACTAGGCGAGGGTACGCGCCATTGGTCGCTCCAGATCTGCGGCGCTGCACAGTGCACACTCTGTAATTTAAAACTTGTACTGAATGCAAACAAAACCGAATACATGCTGTTCTCCAGAGCCAACGATATTGTTGATACTGCTGATAATGGTTTATATATTGCCACTCTAAATAGTCACAGTATTGAGAGAGTATCACTATCACACTAGTATCAATATGTACAGAAACATGGTGAGTTTTCCTATGTTCAGTAGGAAGCGGATAGTTGTGTAAAAGTAAATCGTAAAAGTGTGTGGCCCCTCACACACTTTGAGAATCACTGATTTAGAGGAATTACAATCAATATCAATATCATGTAGTCTCTGTAGGAGCAGAGCATGATCAACAGTATCAAATGCTTTGGATAGATCAACAAAAAGTGCAGCACAGTATTTACCTTTATGGACAGCAGCTATGATATCATTTACAACTAAAGCAGTGACAGTACTGTGTTTTGCTCTGAAACCAGATTGGTGTGGATTTAACACAGACTTACTTGAGAGGAATGATTTGAGCTGATTATTTACTAATGATTCTAGGATTTTAGCAAGACAGGAGAGTTTGGAAATTGGCCGATAGTTGTTGAGATCATTTTTATCACCACCCTTGAGTGGGACTACATGTGCAGATTTCCAGACCTGAGGAATAACTCCAGTCGAGATGGATTAAACAGATGTGTAATTTGATTAGTAATAATCACTGCAGAGAGCTTTAGGGGTCTAAATTATCCTCCCCAGCTGCTTTCCTGCAATCAAAAGTTTGCAGCACTTCCTTAACAACAGACGAAGAGAAAGTCTGAAAGGTGAACTGAGAGGTACAATATGAGGGGAGCACATGATCCTGAGGGTTATTATTAAGAGAGTAATCTGAGTAAACCATATCAAACTGATTTCCAGCAGCAGCAAAGTGTGTGTTGAAGGCATGGCAGATCTCTGATGGATCATTTATGAAGCAGTCATTAAATGTAACAGAAGAAGGAATGGATGTAGAGGATTTGTTTTTGTTCATATTTACTGCTTTTCAAGATTTTGATGGATCTGCAATAGAATTAGAGATTAATCCTATGTGATAATTAGCTTTTGCTTTTCTCAAGGAGGATGTGCATTTATTTCTGAACTGTCTAAAGGTCAGCCAATGTACTTCTTCACCAGTACGCCTTGCTAGAACCCAGGCTTTGTCCCTTTCCTTAAACATCATTGATAATTCTGTGGAAAACTAGGGACTTGATCTATTTTTAATCCTGAGCTTTTTAAGAGGTGCATGTTTATCAATGATAGTGATAAATGATTTTGTAAAGTATTACAAGGCTAATTCTATGTCCAGTATTTCAGAGGTGTGAGATATATTACTGTCTGCAAGGTCATTGAGGAAAGCCTGTTCATTGAAAGTTATTAAGTTTCTTTTGATAACAATTCTGGAGGTTGATCTTTCTCATTTAGAACTTCTAACACATTCCAGAGGACAGTGGTCACTGAAGCCAAGTGCTAAAAACTCCAGAAACAGTAATCCTGTCCCTTCTATTGGAGAGAACAAAATCAGTTAGTGTTGATTTTGAAGGGTCCTTCAGGTTGGGTCTGATCGGTTCCTCAATGAGCTGTGACAGATTGAGATCATCACACATTTCCTTTAAAGTATTTGAGTTGTTAGAGAACCAATTTAGGTTAAAATCACCTAGAACTAGCATCTCTGACTGACTATACTGAACAAGAAGGTCTGCTAATTTATTAACAGCACCAGAAACAGCTGAGGGTGGCCTATAAACGCCCACCACATTAATTGCGTTGTTACTTGATAAATAATAATAATATTAATAATAATAATAATAAACTTTATTTGTATTTCACCTTTCTTAACAAAGTTACAAGGTGCATGCACAAGGAATAAAAAATACAGTGACAATAACATAGTAAAACAACAATAAAAACAACGTTAACAACAATAATGAATGAATCAGTTAAAACAGAAAGAGAAAAGAGAACAAGAGCATAGATGCAGCAGACTGCTGCCATTGCAGGAATAAAATGCCTTTTTATAAAAATAGGTGTTTAGCAGAGACTTAAAATTAGATAAGGAACTGGCTAACTTGATGTCCTCAGGAAGATCGTTCCATAATCGGGGCGCATAGATGGCAAAGGCCCTGTCTCCCTTAGTCACAAGCCTAGTCCTAGGTATAACCAGTAGAGTCATATTTGAGGACCTCAAATTACCGGCTGGCTTGTAGGGAATTAAAAGCTCCATGATGTAGCCAGGAGCTAGGTCATGGAGAGCTTTAAAAGTTAACAATAAAATTTCAAAATCAATTCTAAATTTAACTGGCAGCCAGTGAAGTGCAGCTAAAACTGGAGTTATGTGCTCAAATCTACTTGAACCGGTGATCAGTCTGGCAACAGTGTGTTGCACAAACTGCAGACGGTGGAGACAACTCTGGCTAAGACAGGTGTAGAGGGCCTTGCAGTAGTCTAAGTGGGAGGACACAACGGCATTTACAATTTTGTTGAGGTCATGGAAAGACAGAAAGAAAGAAAAATGATCTACTTTTAGAAATGTTTCTTAGGTGCATAAAACAAGATTGCACAGTTTTCTTAATATGGGCCTCAAAACAAAGATTAGAATAAAATAAAACACAGAGATTTCTTGCAACATCTTTGACATTCACAGCCAGAGATCAAGACTGTTTTGGAAATGGGATCTGGAACTGAGGGGGCCAAACAAAAGAACCTCTGATTTGTCAGTTTTTGGACATCCAGCATTGGATGTAGACAAGACAGGCCGTGAGGGAAGCAAGACAACTGGGGTTAGAGGATTTAAGTGGGACATAAAGCTGGGTGTCGTCAGCATAACAGTGAAACTGAATGTTGTGTTTGTGGATAACCTGACCTAGAGGGAGCATATATACTGAAAATAATAAAGGGCCAAGGATAGATCCTTGTGGGACACCACAGGAGAGATGGGCAGATGATGATGAGGCATTGCCAATTACAAGAGAAAGGGTTCTCTCTGAGAGGTAGGAACGGAGCAAATTAAGGGCAGTGCCACCTAGACCTACCCAGGACTCTAACCGGTTCAAAAGTATGGCGTGGTCCACCGTGTCAAAGGCTGCACTTAAGCTGGTGTTCAACGGTGTGCAAGTCCACATCTTTCCCGACTTCAGAGCCGCACTGCTGCAGAGACGTCGGGAGTTCAATCCGGTCAAGAAAAAAACTTCGGGACCGAGATCTAAAATATTCCTTGCTCTATCGGGCCAGGCTTAGAATATTTACCGATGGCAAATCCACTACGTTCAACTGTCCAGATGATGCCGACGCTTTCCTCTGGGACATCCCAATGAAATCTCCATAGCTCCTTCGGTAACTAACTTTTGCTCTTTTTTTTTTCTCCACTCTCGCTCTCCTATTTTCACTCAAGGACTGTTTATCTTCTTTCGGCTGCTAACCTATCCTGCGACATGTAGTATGCCTTTGAGTCTTGGGAATTTAAGGCTTAAAATAAACTGTTGTTTTGAAAATTTCACTGTGTGGCTGGAAGAGTGCTGTATAACTTTGTTTTTGCAGTAAAACGTATCGCCTGCCGTAAAACTAGTCACTAAACTACAGTGATCCGACGTAAAGACATGCTGTGAAGGCATACGGCAATTGATGTCTTTGTATTATTTTTATTTATCTATTTATGTTCTTTACTTATCATTTATTTATTTATTATTTATTTATTTATTGTTTTTTTGATTGTCGCTCCGTGCGGAAACAGACGATGGACTTATTATATCCCTCTTTCATGTGTAGTCTCACTCCCCATCGGACTTATGTAGGCTATGACTTTGTTCACTAAATAAATGAGGTACTAAGAAAGGCTTGTGTTAGTTGTATTCCTGCCCAATGTAGGTTATTTCTGTTTCATCAGTAGGCTAGCCCCTGTAAGCTTGCAGACCGAGTTCTGTTTGAGCTCCGTTTTTGTTTGAGCTCCGCTCTGCCAGAGATATTGGATGAAGCAAGATACCCCACCGTAGGCTTATCCAATGTTAAGAAAACGGTTACTCTTCCTGTCTCCTAAGTGGGCGTGGTTAGCTCTCCCTCCAATCAGAGCCTGTTCTGCCTCAACCCCGTACACCCCGTGACGTCACTGAATCAGGAAGTGAGCTGAGTGGGGTATCTCGCTTCATCCAATATCTCTGGCTCTGCCCATGCTCTTATCTATGTCTGTCTACATGTGTGTGCTGTCAAAGTGTCCGTCGTCCATGTACGTCTGTGTGTGTCTGCCTGTGTGGATGTGTGTGTGCGTGCGTGCATGCGTGCGTGCGTGTGTTGCTCTCACCCAGGATGCCTTCCCTACCCTCATCCTCTACCCCCTCTTCTGTATCAGACTTTGTATGCCAATGCATACTTCTCTCCATTTACTCATTCATTATGACAAAAGGTCTTTATGTAATTCATGTGAACATCAGGAGCTTATTCCCTAAAATTGATTACTTAAAGGCCTGGGTCACTTATAACAAACCTAGTGTAATCACAGTCTCAGAAACACACTTGAACAATACTATTCCTGATAACGCCATTGAAATTGAAAATTGTGTTTTGTACAGAGCAGACAGGGGTTCTAGAGGAGGAGGAGTGGCAACATATGTCTCATCAAACCTATGCTCTGAGCTTGTCATACCAAATGAGAAGCCTATGCACTTTGAATGCCTTTTCATTAAATTTACTTTTCATGAAAATAAAAAATTAATTGTAGGAAATATTTACAGACCTCCAGATGCTCCTGTTGAATCTACACAAAGCATTTTGTCTACCATTAACTCCATAGATCGCTTAACTGAATGCATCATTCTGGGTGACTTTAATAAGAATTGGCTCGACCATTCATCCTCTAAGGATCGGAACCTTATTAACAGTGCTAATTTCACTCAACTTATAAACGAGCCTGCCAGAGTTGACCCCTTTCATTTGACTAGGTCACTTCTAGACTGGATTCTAGTCACCCATCCCTATCGTATCCAAAAATCTGGGGTACTGTCTGACTGTTTCAGCAATCACTCCATTATTTTCTGTGTCTGGAAGATCAAATTGCCTCGCATTCCCCCAAAACACATCAGAGTAAGGCAGCTTAAAAATTTGAACACCGAGCTTTTCATTCAGGATTTGAATTACATTAATTGGAACAGGCCTCAGCTAATTTCATCTATTGAAGATGCCTGGAATTTCTTTTACACCGAGCTGATTAACGTTATTGACCGGCATGCCCCTTGGATAACCATTAAGGTTTAAGGGAGGCATTTACCATGGATCAATGGTGACCTCATACATCTTTTTAAACAGAGGGAAAAGGCTTGGTCAAAGTATCATATCACAAAAGATCCTGCTGATTGGCTTATATACAAACATTTAAGAAACATATGCACAACCAAAATAAGAAATGCCAAATCAAATTATTATAGGGACTGTCTGAATAATGATTTCAACAACCCGAAACAATTTTGGAATAGAATTAATAGTCTGTTTAATAAAGCTAACTCAAACACAAATCACATCAGAGTTCATAATAATTTAACTAATGATCCCTCTACAACTGCTGATGCCTTTGCCCAGCACTTTTCTTCTGTCTGTAGCTCCCAATTTCCTGATCTTCCCTACTCTGATGTTCCCGTTTTTAATCCTAAATGCGGCAGCTCCTTTTCCTTCCAAAGGATTCATCCTGTCGATGTGGAAAAGGTGATCCGCGAATTAACTTCAGGTAATGGTGTTGGCCTAGATGGTCTAGAGCTTAGGTTTATAAAGATTGCACCTCATGTTTTATCATATCCCCTTGCCATGTTATTGAATTTATCTTTATCTACATGTGAATTCCCACCAAGCTGGAAGTGTGCCAGAATCATCCCACTGCATAAAGGTGGTGATCCTCATGACGTCAACAATTACAGATCCATCTCTATTATTAATAGTACAGTTAAGGTATTTGAAAAGCTTATCTTCAACCAACTATCACAGTACCTCAGTGAGTCTCATATATTATCTCCATTTCAATCCGGATTTAGACCTAACTTTTCCACATCCACTGCACTTTTGAAATTTGCCAATGACATTTTCTCTTCCTTTGATAACAGCATGTTAACAGGTGCAATATTTATAGATCTTTCTAAGGCTTTTGACCAGGTGCAATATTTATAGATCTTTCTAAGGCTTTTGACATAGTTGATCACTATATCCTTCTTGACAAACTCTATGCAATAGGTCTCTCAAGACAAACCCTATTTTGGTTTAATTCCTACCTCCATCTTAGACGTCAATGTGTCTCCTATCAGGGCAGTCAGTCAGGTTCTTTGATTGTGGAGAAAGGAGTTCCGCAAGGTTCTTCCTTGGGGCCATTGCTGTTCTCTATATTTATTAATGACCTGTCTAATAGCTGCACTGACTGCAATATTCAATTATATGCCGATGACACAGTCATATATTCCTCAAACTCGCACATCTCTCAGATTCAGCATACACTCCAGGCGAACTTTGATTCTGTGCAAAAATGGTTTCATTTTAACAAATGATCTCTGAACAAGAAGAAGACATGTTGTATGCTGTTTGCCATAAGACCAAATTCCCTCTGTCTACCATTGAATGCTTGGATGGGACACAACTTGAAACTGTGGAGAAATTTAAATATCTGGGTCTCTGACTCGATCCCCAACTCCCTTTCAAATCCCATGTCAGTTCTGTTACTCAGAGAGTAAACTGCAGCCTGAGAATACTATACCGGTCAATCAGATGTTTTACTTTTCAGGTCAGGAAAAGCATAATTTCACAGTTAATATTATCCATTCTAGATTATGCAGACATTATCTACCAGAACACCTCAGATACAACTCTTCACCCACTTTATGTCACTTATAATAATCTTTGCAGATTTATCTTGAGGTGTCCCTATAGAACCCACCATTGTTTCATGTATAAGTCACTTAATTGGTTAACAATTGAACATAGAAGATATTCTCACTGGCTGCAGTTTATTTTCAAATGCATTCATTTCAATTATCCTGATTACCTAAAACAATTCCTAGTCCCCCATACCTCATCATATAATTTAAGGCACACTGAGCAACCCTAATTTAAAGTTCCCAGAATTTCCAATGAAACTGGCAGACATGCCTTTAAATTTAAAGCTCCTTCTGATTGGAATACTATTCCCTGCTCAATCAGAACCATTACCTCTCCTCACGTCTTCAAAGCATCCATTTTTACCTACCTGCAAACATCCTGCACCTGCTTCTAATTGTTCTTGTTATCTGTCTTGCTATCTGTCTGTAATTAATCATTGTATCAACTAACTGGAACGAATTCCAACTTGTTTACACATGTATGTATCTCAATGCTCTTGTTCATAATAAGCATGGCCATTTCCTTACATGGATTTTCTTGCTCCTGCTCCTTTTAAAGGGAAATTTCGGTTTATTTCAACCTGTCTCCTATCGTCCTAAATTTGTTTCAAGTGACTAGTGACATAAAAATAATAGTTAGCATGTTAGCCGTTAGCCTAGATACAGCCGGGGCGCATAGTAGCGTCAGACCTGTTAAAACGTAAGTGAACGGGCAACCTTCAAGTGCAAAGTTAGTCCACAAAACAAGCTTTTTTTCCACAAAGACCACCTCATATCGTTAGGATAAATGTCAGAGAACATATAGAAAATGACATGTAAATGTGCTGTCTTACCTTACCGGTGTGGTGCCATGTTTTTTTACCATCTAGCTCTGCTTTCCAAATTATTTTTATGTCACTAGTCACTTGAAACAAATTTAGGACGATAGGAGACAGGTTGAAATAAACCGAAATTTCCCTTTAAGCTTGGACATCTCCTTGCATTGCATGTCACATTTCTTTGCCATTGCATGTTGCTATATATGCTTATATGTATCATGTATGCATGTCTATGCACCTGTTTATATCTTGCTTGGCTGATAGTGCTTGCTGCCCTCTTTACTTGTATGTTTGCTTGCTTATGTACACAATTTATTGCATGGTTATGTGTGTGTTGTATTCATTGTTTATTTGTGTTAAGGACCCCCTCGAAAATGAGTTGGTGCAACTCAAGGGGTTTATCCTTCTCTTTCTAATAAAGGTAGAAAAATTAAATCTAGGAGAACCAGAATTGAGGAGTCACCAGCATCTAGAGTTAAATGTACCTTCAGAACAATAAGTTCAAAGGAATGAGGAATTGTGACAGCATTTAAAACTTTAACGGACAGACATGACTTCACATACACAGCCATACAACCCCCTCTTCCCACTCTGTCTATTCTGTACAAGTTATAGTTATTTAAGGAAACTTCAGAACTGTGTATACTCTGTTTAAGCCAGGTTTCTGTCAAAACCAGGATATTGGGGTTCATCTGTGATATGAGAATTTCTAGCTGATCCAGTTTAAACTGATTAAACAGACTTCTGATGTGTAGATGCATTAACCCCCGGCCATTCCTGGATTTGAACGTGTGTGGGTTCAATGATATTTGCCCTGCATCACAGGAGGGCCTACTTGCAGATGGCAACCCAAATGGTGATTACATTTTTAGGGTTTTAACAACTTGTACAGGAATTAGGCCAGTGGTACTTACGAGGGCCATTAATATGCCTAATCAGAACAGGGATGTTAAACACAGGGTCAGAGGGTGAGAGTGGAGGATGGAGTGTGTTGTGAGGTCATGGAGTGGATGGAGCCTGACTAGTTGTTGTTATTTTACACCTGGTATTGATATGGATGGATCTGAAATTGCTATGTATTTTTTTTTTTTTTTTTCAGCAAATTATTCACAGAACAGCCTCGGGGTTAAGCTTCAGATCATTTTTGATCACAAGAGTAAGAGATTGAATACAGGTACCCAAATAAGCAGTGTTGGCCTGTGGCATAGGCAGTATAGTCAAATGCTAACCCCCAATTTCCACATACTCCGTCTGCGCTGTGCTGTGCAGTGCCGTGGATCTGGAGCAACTGACGGCATGTACCCTCGCCTTAGCCTCGCGTTACCAGGCTCTTCACGTACGGGGAAAAGCCTGGTTTCCATTCACTCTGAATTTTGTCTGGATTCTGGTTCCGGTCTAGAGAGCGGATCCGGAATTCACCAAATTCACCAAAGTAAAAGTGTTCCCCAAAGTAAAATTTTAAATTCTGGCGCACCATCGATTTACAATAAAAGAAAAAGGTTAACTTAATGGCTCGGGGCTTTTCTTGTAAATTATATTCTTTAAATTAAAAAGTTTCACCACATTTTTATTAGCTTGGTGCTTTTATTTTGACGCTGTGTGTGTTCCGTTTCTGGTTTGGTGCGATCTGAGCTACGTGGCTTGACATGCAATAGACACGTAGTCACTGAAAAATAGACCTGGCACGTATCTCACACGAAGCAGAGCGCATTGGCGCTTCTCAGATGCTCAAGAGACACTGCACGGTGCTTGCTGTGGAAATGAAGCTATTCACTAGAATGCTATTCACTAGAATGGCTTCCAACAAAACAAGCAGATAAAGATTAGTAGGGAATGCATTGCAAAAGAAGCATGAACAAACTGAACGAGGAAGCAGTGAATGTGAATGAATAGATCTGAAGAACCTGCATGACTCCTGAATGGGCTAATTTAACCTTGATGAGAACATATGGTCGGGATGAGACTAGGACAACAAATGGGGAGCTGTTATCTAGAAAACAGGGGATGTGAGATGAGCACGGAAAGGAAGTGGCAGAGGGAGGCTTGGATAGGTCTAACCACCGAGATGAAGCTAGGGGTGAAATGGCAGTGGCAGGGGATAAGGTCATATGGCAGAGGGGAGGCTAGGGATGGGCATGATTCTGGAGGCCATGGGTGTCTACATGTTGAACGAAATAAAAGGTCAACAAGGACAAACAGAAATGAAAGATCGTAAGACCAAACATAAATTAAGGTCAGAAGACCAAACTTAAGATAATGCAAACAGAAGGCAAAGGTGGGGCGACCAAACATAAATTAAAGTCAGCAATTTTCAGTATGACAGCAACAGAAATTAAGGGTCTGATGACCAAACTGAGATTAACGTGACTGATGCGAGGTCCTAGTGACCTGGGCCTATGTATGCAGAAAATAATAAAAGATCAATAAAGACCAAACGTAAATAAAAGGTCATAACACCGAACGAAAATTAAGATCATAAGACCAACGCAAATAAAATGGTGAAAGTAAAATAAGGTCCGGCGACCAAAAAGAAATTAAAGTCATCTTGACAAACAGAAATTATGGCCCGTCGGCCAAAAAGAAATTACTGTGTATAAGCATGAGGTCCCGTAGACCTGGGTGCACAAACTGGAGTCCTAAAGACCATCAGTAGAACAAAATAAAAGGTCGGAAGGCCGAACAAAATAAAAGGTCACATGACCAAACAGAAACTAAGGTCGGAAGACCAACTTAAATAAAATGGATAAATTAAAATAAGGTCTGATGACCAAACATAAATTATGTCCGATATGACAAACAGAAATTAAATGGGTCCCACGACCAAAGAAAATTAAGTGTTGCAGGGGAAACATTCTGAGGCGGTCCAATGACCTTGGTGTGGTGCATGAGGTCCACAGACCATGAGAGGCATTTGTATGAGGTCCGAAGACCGAGGGTGTTAGGGCATACAGCATGAGGTCTTATGGGCCATGACGGGGCATTTGCATGAGGTCCTGAAGACCGAGGAAGGCAGAGCATAAAGCATTAGGTCCCACAGACCATGGTGGGGCATTAGCATGAGGTCCCGAAGACCAGGGGTGTTAGAGCATACAGCATGAGGTCCTACAAAACATGATAGAGCATTTGCCTGAGGTCAGAAGACCGAGGTTGTTAGTGCATACAGCATGAGGTCCCACAAAACATGATAGAGCATTTGCATGAGGTCTGAAGACTGAGGTTGTTAGTGCATAGAGCATGAGGTCCCACAGAACATGATAGAGCATCCATGAGGTCCGAAGACCAAGGTTGTTAGTGCATACAGCATGAGGTCCCACGAAACATGATAGAGCATTTGCCTGAGGTCAGAAGACCAAGGTTGTTGGTGCATACAGCATGAGGTCCCACAGAACATGATAGAGCATTTGCATGAGGTCCGAAGACTGAGGTTGTTAGTGCATACAGCATGAGGTCCCACAGAACATAATAGAGCATCCATGAGGTCCGAAGACCAAGGTTGTTAGTGCATACAGCATGAGGTCCCACAAACCGTGATTGTGCATTTGCGTGAGGTCCCAAAGACCATGTAAATGAGCGAGAGATAAGGTGAACAAGGTAAAAGGAAATTAACCACTAAAATTGCATTAATTCACGGCCAACTTGAATAAATGAATACAGCAGAATATGTCCCAGGACCAGCAGATAGAGAATTGGCAGATAGAATTTGTGATTATATAACCAAAATGGAATATTCATGGGTGATGCATGATTGAGGATTATAAAACGATAGGTGAGCAGTAGCGGATGAGCAGGTGTTCGTGCATGCAGCATGTAGTTAGAGGGCCACGGATGACTGAGCAAACGGCATGAGAACACGTCGAGCATGGGTATTGAGGGAACGTGGGATAAATGACAGCCATCCTAACCGAACTGAGGCAGACGGAATTGGAAACATGAACAAGTACAAAGAACATAGGACTGCACAACAAGCAAATTTCAGGTCAGCAAAGATGCAGTAGCAATAAGATAACCAAACAGAAATGGCAAATGGCTGATGCATGACTGTGGCTCCATCGAATATGAAGGTGGGCAATAGGACAAACCATAACTGGGATTTGATTTAAAGTAGCAGAAGAGGAAACTACGAAAGACCACCACCAGCTATTTGAATGAGTTAGTGAGAATTTGGGGAGCAGAAATTTGATTTATGAATCGGTGCTAGAATGGCGCCATATCTAGCTCCCCCCAAAAACCAGTGGGTACGTGCTACCCACTCAAAATTCTGCCCTGGCAATTATCGTGGCAGTTGGGATTATGATGATTGATGTAGGGTCACCAATGGCCAGAACAGCTTGAAAAGGTCAGATGGCCATGCTACTGGTTTTATTTGGTAGAATTGACATAGTTAGGTGTTTGAGTTTGCCCTGGTTTAGCGTGAGTAGGGGAGAGTCTGCTAGCCGCGAGGCTACTTATACAATTTAAAATGTTCTAGCTTGTGCTAAACATTAGCATGATGCATTTGTGGGGAAAAAGTGTCCAGAAAAGACCAGTTATGTCTGAGAATGCTGCAAGTGATAGTGAAACTGATTGTGAACTTGCATTTGAAAATGTCGCTACTTAGCCATAACCAATGCATGTTTCAGGTGTGTCTTGAACCAATCATGCTTAGCAGCACACCAAGGGGCCCTCTACTGACAGTGTGTTTGAGGAGTAACATTGTGCTGCTGCATGTTTGATCCCTGTCTTTGTATGTTATTTTGATCACTTTTTTTATTTATTTTTATTTATTTATTTATTTATTTTTATTAAAGCCACTACAAGGAATTTTCATTTTGAGTTGATTTTGGCGACCCTGTGGACAAAAGCGGTAGTGTTTTGCCGGAATGAAGCCTACATTTCCCATGAGCTCTAGCACGTATTGTCGTAAAGACGCTTACCTGGCTCGTGCATGTGTTTGTTTTGGGGATGAATAAAACAACAAGACGGGAAAACTTTGCCCCCGCTCCTATCGGGGAGCCCAGCTGACCTCTGCCGCGCCCCAGCTCCAGCTCTCCGGCGTAAGCGCCACTGCCGCCGGGGTAAACGCAGCGGTCGGCTGGTAAGGCTGAAGGCCTATTTGGCGAGCACTTCCACAGCTTCTTGGACTGAGTATGGAGCGGTGCCTCGCCTCTTTATTTCTCGGCACTCGCTGGACCCTGTCGACGCCTGGCTGGTACCTGTCATCAGCCTGGATGAGGTGTTCCAGCCCCGCGGCCCCTGCTCTCCTCGTCCCCGCTGGCTCGGGGTGAATCTGCGCAACCTGTGGCCTCTGTGTGTGGCTCCCCGGACAGCTAACACCGTGGACCCGCCAGCTCCTGCCAGGATTGGGCTGGTAAATGCTAGATCGCGAGCAAACAAAACATTTATCCTGAAGGATTTCCTGACTTCCCGAGGATTGGATTTTCTCTGTGTGACTGAGACGTGGCTGACTGTTGGTGAGTCCAGTGCTTTCACAGAACTTTTACCCGATGATTGCTGCTATTTTAACTCCCCGCGAACGTCGGGTCGAGGAGGAGGAATAGCAACTATTTATAAGAGTCACTATTTCATTTCACTACTAGTCAAATGTAAGCAGCTAGGTAAGATGAAGTGTGCCATCTGAGTGCCGTAAATCGCTTCATCCTGGAAGCGACCTGGGGCGGACCCGGACAGTTTCCTAAAGGTATGGATATACACGATATAGAAATAGCTTATCTTCACACCGATGGTCTCATAGGTCACGCACAGACATCAGCAGAAACGAGAGACTTTTGCATATCCAGTTAAAAGTTCCTTGTGGTGGCTTTAAAGAGATGAATTTATTTATTTATTTATTCATTTATATATTTCTTCCTCCCTGTATTGCTCAGCCTTAAAAGATATTACCAACACTGATTGGGAAGTGCAAAGCTAGATGCATCTATCTCAACAATAAGTGGATCAAGATTAATGCCCAATTAGATGTAATGGGTCCTATGATAAAAGCCCTACCACTGAACTGGACGACTGTCACTAAAAGGATTGGAGATTGCATGGGCATCTTCGAGTGTATTCTGACCGGCTACATTTCCCCTGCAGGCAGTCGACGAATGATGCTCTGGATCACTGCTAAATACGAACGGAGCGTCATGGCGCAATGATGCCATGTGCATGAGGGGGCGGTCACACAGCTGAGCTGAAATGAGGTGACAACTACTATGCATGTCCTTAAAGTGCGTGAAAACAGGAAAAGATTGGGCTGATTAGAGGCTGCCCTGCATACTGCTCTGCATGACGGGATTGAGGCATGTTCCGGGCCCGATTCATGGATGACAACGTGAATGGTGAATCTGTGATGATATAATTGTGAAGGACAGCTTGAATTAAGTTAGACCATTTATGACTGCGAACTGTGATTACCAGAACTGATCAGTGTGCATACCACTGAACTGCAGACAGACTGGAAACATGACAATTAAAAATAGTGCAAGGGTTGAGAAAACGCCTGGAGTGCCGCCAGGAAGGAGCTGCTTGCGAGGACCTCTTAATAGAATAGAATAGAGCGAACCAGATGATTGAGCCCCAGCCGTCATGACCACGATGTGTGTCAGAATGGTGGTTCAAAACATCGTCACTACTAGGTGAAATAAATCTCACTAAATAAAAGCCCTGCAGGTGCGGACTTACTGACCCTTTCTTAATGTGCATGTTAATCAACCATGGTGGAGGGAGCCCAAGACGTGCCAATGGCTGCTTCTGTATTACTGTCCATATCATAATAATAATAATAATAATAATAATTAAAGCTGCAAGCAGCTGTGACCGGGCCCTCGTTCTCCCACGCCACCGCGGGGGGCCAGCAGCACGCATCACTTAAGCAGTTATGTGCAAACTCAGAGTAAGTTAACCCTGATGTGGTGTGACGTTTCATTTTCGTACTCCAAGAAAATCCCTATGGGGAGGGTATGTTGAAAATTTCAAGGGGGACTATAGAGCCATTTTGTCCCCCCCATGGGCAACGGCCCTATCAGATGTAAGAGCTCGCCATTCTTGACCTGTGTATCAATTTCATGAGGATATGAGGTCGCTGAAGCCATCAAAAAGCCAACTGATTTGGTGGCGAGGGCGGCGTCATAGCCGCCACACCCCTTGACATAGAGAAAAGCTTTTAATAACTTTTGATCAGCATGGTCTCAGGGGCCGAGGCTGCCAAGCAACCAGGGGCTGCGAGGAGATCCAGAGCAGGCATGGATTGGTGGTGTAAATGTGGGGCTTACTGGCCACTTTATTAGGTACACCTGTGCAATCTAATACAATCCAATCCAACAGCTCTGCCACACATTGTACGTTTACAAAGCTTTTACTTTTTCAGCTTTTGTCAGAAAGGTGATTATTCTACTTTATTATTGAGGTCGTAGTGGGTGGTGTTGGTGTACTGGACTGCAAGATGGTTACGGTAAAAATATCAGTGCCAGAGGCAGTCCTGGCTAGTTTTACACCCTGGGCAAACCATCCCTCGGGCCAAACAGCATTAATAAGTGATTAACCCTATGGGCCCTAGGCGTTTTGGGGGTATTTTTACTGCCTTTACTTTTAAGCTCATATCACAGTCATTATAAAGACTACATACACATGCTATATCTTGTTGTTTTCAGGACAATGTGCGCTATCCAGATTTGCCATCATTTCATGTCCTTCTATGTGCCTGTATTTTATATAATTTTTTATATCAATGAAAAAAACAAATCTGTGTTACTAAATTCTTACATTTTTACATGTATCTCACCATAGCAAGTTGGAAAATGACATATTCTGCCATATCTGAAAAGGGGAGACTCTCTGGAATCTGGCAATATAAGAACCATGATGGTGGGACATTCTGTCACTTCACAG
>NC_065527.1:34884842-34887569 GCF_006386435.1 Epinephelus moara | reverse complement strand
CACACACAAGCCTAAGACGTGGTAAGATACGATATTCCTCACTATATGAAGTGACTGATAACAAGATCTGTATAATGGATTGTAAAGAAATTCGTCAGGTTTTTATTTTGTAGACAATTAATCTGTATTTATAGCGTGATGGGATGACAGTACAATGATGTGTGTGGTATCACTGGAAAGCTCTGCTTTTATGTGATATGTGTGGCATTTCTGTGCGAGCCTGCATTCGCGAGTAATGCATCCAAGAGTAATGTGTGTGCAAAGCTGTATGAAAGCTCTGTTATACATAATTTTAGTGTAACTTTATCATTTTTTTTCGCTGTGAAAAAAAAAGTGCTTGGCCTTGTCGGAAAGCTACAATTCCGCTGTTTCGCGTGATATGGGTGGCTTCTTGCTATGACGCATGGTCGCGGAGAAAATCAATAGAGAAGAACAGGTGTGAATTTGGACGCACTATGCGTCGTTCGGGCCCATAGGGTAGGGGGGATCAAAATAAAATCAAAAAATAAAATAAAAATCAACCAGCCACCCTCCTCCCCTGACAAGTAATGAACAGTCCCTATAATAATAATATTAATAATATATAGACGTCACATTGCGCACTGTATAAAGTGCGGTGAGGTTTGTGGGCCGTTACTGACACAAAGACAGAAATGTGAAAGGCTCGTTTCTCCTCTGACACGCCACATACCTGTGTGCCGCCACTGCTCAGTTGTCCTGGTACTGGGCAGTCATGACACCAACGAAAGAGGAAATTACTGGACCTGGAGACGGGCTTGTCTGGGCACTGAAGTGGCGTCTTGTCGCCATCTTATCTGTTTACAACCAACTGAGAGTGCGCAACTGCGCATGTGCCTGGATGATGTGTGTGTGGATGTGCTCTCTGTGTCTGTGTGTGTGTGTGTGTGTAATCCAGGTCTAGTGCTCTATAAATGCCAAAAATGTCACATAAACACCACCAGTTTATAAAAGAGGCCGGCGTTTATTTATTAATTTTTTTTTTTAAAGGCCGGTGACGTTAACGTTTCAGCAGAGAGATGCTGAGCACAATTACGTAAGGGATAATGCCCAACGAGGTGTCCATTATCAGAAATGAATGGACGACACGGAGGCGTGAACCATCCGACGCGAAGATAATGGACACCTCGAAGGGCATTATCCCGCTTATACCATGGTCACTTACGAAAGAAATAAATATTAAATCAATTATTAATACGTTAATGTTGTTTTTTACCCTTAAAATCATACGTTTTTCACAAGAAGCGGCTGAGTGGACTATTTAATATCTCTCGCTGTGACGCGTTGCCAAGGTAACCGGCTCTGGCCACAGAACCTGCAGCTCGGTCGGCCGCAGCTGTTATATTAGGCCTAATCAGTGGAGGGAAGTGAGATGATTGCTTAAGGTTATGTTACGTGATACAAAGTATCATTTCAGAGGGCAAGTGCACCTCTTACCGCTTGTGTGTGTCCAGAGGATGATGTGAAATTTTGTTTCAAATAATCAAAGTCCACAGATAGTTTCCTAAATCGTTTTTATTGCAATAAATATTATCCACCATTCACTCTGATCATTAAATGTGTATCAAGCAAGTAAGTCTATCCTAAATCGTTTTTATAAATATTATCCACCATTCACTCTGTATCAAGCAAGTAAGTAGCCTAAGTAAGGTAAGCAAGACAGAAAGACAGGCGACAAACTATTTAAAATTAAATGCAACATTGCCGTTGATTGTGAAATTTGATAGAGATACTGGCATGTCCATCATAGTGGTATTTGAAGGACGGAGATTTAACGTTTGTGGACCCTGACCACTGCTGGTTGGGACGTTGCGGGACGACAAAATGTTGCTCCATTCTCGTCTCTCCTGGACTGACGGAGCCCAATAAGCCTGCAGGCTGCTTTCACAGCGATGCCCCGTCACAGACATGATCTGGCGTGTCTCCAGCCCGGCTTCTGAGAGTCGACCCACAGCCGTGCTCCGGAGGCTGTGGTTCGTGTAAATCCGCGACAGATCCACCTTAAAGAAACAATAATAAACACACAGGCTATTAATGAGGGCAGAAGAGGGGTTAGGCATAATACATAGGGCTACATTATTAGAATTGTACAGACCTCTTCACTGATTTTTTTTAGCATGTCTCCCAGGTAGTGGACACCCATCGGCTCCCTGGAATACCACACATCAGATGGAGCACTTTGGGTGCAGATAAAAAGATTTTGCGTCTGGGGGACATTTAGAGATGTACTTCTTGAAACTTTTTACTGGGCACAGGGGATCCCCGGGCCTTGCAAACATAAAACCTCTTAGGTTTTGCTTGTGTGGGTCGTTTGGATCTTTATGATTTTTAGTGTCAGGATTATGCGCTAGGCTGACGTATTCAACGCCATCCTCGTCTCTTTGGATGCTGAAAGATGTCATGGTCAGCTCACGGTCCCAGATAGCACACATACATCTGGCCGACGTCGGCCTGAGGACGACACATCGGCCCTGAATTTATAACGTCTGACAAGCGTCGGCCGCATGGGCGGATATCTTCAAATTTAATACTCTTTTGTCCCAGCTCATCATACGTCTCTGTTACGTCGGCTTTGGGTCGGCCCAGTGCTGTAGAATATACCTGCCCACATACGGAAGTCGCCACAGAGGTGGAATTTCATCTCCGCGGTGTTTGTTTGGAACTGAGCTCGCAGGACACAGCATCTCATCGCAGTTGGTTTCAGGTAAG
>NC_065527.1:34882933-34884252 GCF_006386435.1 Epinephelus moara | reverse complement strand
TTGGATGGTGAAAAATTTGTAGTTTGAAAGGTCCGACCTAAATGAATAAAGGTCGTAGTTAACGAAGCATATTAATATTAATGAAGGAGCGCCTACTGAGCGCAGCTTTTTATTGATCGTTTGAACGTCGCGTGGTGGCCATTTTCGATTAAAGGCCGACGTCTCAGCGACGTCTTGGCAATGAGCAAACGCTCTCCCTGCTACGTCTTAACGATGTAAACTTGATACATCGGGCCGACGTCGGCCAGATGTATGTGTGCTATCTGGGGTTCCCCTCCCTGCCACGCCGAGCCAAACACAGCTGGATGTCAAACCACACCTTTCTGACGAGGCCGAGGGGCGTATCGGGAGACAGCGCAGATGAACATCTGATTATCTCAAGGTCCGACTCAGGGATACGAGGATGGTGGAAGCTGGTGTCTTTCCCACTCTTTCTGTAACGCTTCAGTATCGCCTTAAAAACCACATTACTGCTCTTGAACACAGTGTCGCTAATGATGTTGACGTCTCTTAAGTGGCGATTAATGCCGGCTCTCAAACTCCTCAAATTGGCAACACTGTATACTCCTCCTTCCTTAGTCGACTGGACAGACGCATAAAACAGTTGCAAAATGTCATTGAGAGTAGTGGCAGTGTAGCTCTCAAAGTTGATGTCCATGTTTTTCTGAGCCAGGAAGTCTCTTAATGTTTTAACTGCCCATTTTGTGGTTTTCTTTGTGTTTACCTTGTCCTTGTCATCCTCTAAATTGTTCAATTCCTCCGGTGTCATCTCCTTCTTCTTATATTCTCTTCTCTCTTTCTCTTCTGCTGCATCCCAGTCTTCAAAATTATCAAATTCACCAAATAGGTTAAAGGAAACTATAAAATCACTCATGTCTTGTCTACTGTCTTGCCGTTGTGATAAATAAACTGAAATAAGGTATGTTAACGTATGTTCTGAGTTTCTGTTGCCACGGTTACCAACTAGCGTATGAGCCAGCGCAATAATTTAGAACAATCAGGCTATTTGACCGGAACTTCTTTATAGGTGTCCTACAACACTTTTTAACGGACACCCTGCAGCCAATCAGAATCGAGTATTCACCCAGACCATGGTATAAACAACGATCACTTACCACGTCTGCTCGTTTTGTGATGTTGACAGATGATAAGACAGTATCTTTCAAGAAAAGCGTTTGAACCATTCCTGAGCTTCTGCGCTCCATCCTTTCACTGTAGTCCTCGTAAACAAACATTTTCCAGACCGTTTCCACAGGCGTGTTGGGATCGATGTCCAGCACAAATTGTTTCATCCTGTCCGTATACGTCACTCTGCTCCA
>NC_065527.1:34881025-34882394 GCF_006386435.1 Epinephelus moara | reverse complement strand
AGGATTTGAAGATTTTCCAATTTACTTACATTCACACTAATTAGACTGCCACCAGAGCGCCACCTATTGGCCGATTTGCACCGAATTTTGCACAAACCCTCATCGGGCCATGGAACACAATTAGCAAAAGTGTTGTGGTAATCCGACTGTATTTGGTCAAGATATGAAAGACGTTTTTGGGCGTTTTTTGGACAAACAAAATTCTTTTAATAACTTTTTGTCAGGAGGGTCCACAGATGCTTCATGCAAAGTTTGGTGCAAATCAGTCAAATCGCCTAGGAGGAGTTCGAAAAAGTAGGTTTTTCATTGTTCGCAATTTTGTAAATGTTATGTGGGAGTTGTGGGCCAAAAACGCTTTTGCATTGAAAATAGTGCCACCTGCTGGTCATTTTTGGTGTGTGAGTTACAGGGGCCAGTCTTTCTATCAATTTCATTTCCATAAGTGTTATGGTGTTGGCACAGTGCCAAATATTAAGTTAGACTGCCACCAGAGCGCCACCTAGTGGCAGATCGGTAACTCCTTTTTCAGATATTCTCAGGAGGGCATTGACAATAATTGTTCTAAGTTTCGTGTTAATCCGAGCAACCAATGTGGAGATATAAAATACTTCAATTTAATGAGCGCCACCTTGTGATCATCGCCTGACATTTTGCACAGAGCCTCAGGGGCTCATGGGGAAGTAGTAAACTGAGTTTCATGTCACTCAGGCACACCATAGTGGTGATATGCAACACTTCCTGTTTTGTACCAAATCTGCAGGAACCTGCTATTTAATAACTTCAGTATTCTTGGGAACATCAAAATTCTTTTAATAACTTTTTGTCAGAAGAGTCCACAGATGATGTGTGCAAAGTTTCATGCAAATCGGTGAAATTGCCTTGGAGGGGTTCGGAAAAGTAGGTTTGCGTCATTTTGCGCATTTGCGGAAAAAAACGATAGGCAGTAATGGGCGTGGCCTATATCACGAGATTCAGCACAATTCACTGAACATGTGGATATAAGGTTTTTGAATGTGCCACAAAGTATATGGGAGTTATGAGCCAAAACGCACTGTCCTTGATTATAGTGCCACCTAGTGGTGGAAATTCAGGACGACAATAGATTATAAAATTTTTCGCAAGACCAAACGCATGTGCCAAATTTGGTGAGTTTTTGAATTTGGGAAAGGGGCCAAATTGGGGATTATATTCTCAGAAGAAGAATAATAATAATAATTAAAGCTGCAAGCAGCTGTGATCGGGCCCTCGCTCCCCCATGTAACCACGGGGGCCTGAGGCACGTGGGGGCTGTGGCGCGAAGCGAGAAGGGAGAAAAAACCTGGCAGGAGCGAAAAAACGCAATGTTTCGTTCATCCACCAGGTGGCGCTA
>NC_065527.1:34878998-34879153 GCF_006386435.1 Epinephelus moara | reverse complement strand
CCTACGACAAACTAACCCCAATGGGGAGGGTATTTTGAAAATTTGTAGGGGGCGCTATTTCGGCATTTCGCGCCGACCATGTGCAACCGCCCAAAAATATCAAATTTCGGATGTGGCCGGACGAATGTGGAAAGTTAGAAGCATTTTCAAATTTG
>NC_065527.1:34877219-34878943 GCF_006386435.1 Epinephelus moara | reverse complement strand
ATTTCGCGCCGACCATGTGCAACCGCCCAAAAATATCAAATTTCGGATGTGGCCGGACGAATGTGGAAAGTTAGAAGCATTTTCAAATTTGGGAAAGGGCCGAAATTGGGACACGAAATGTTGCAAGAATAATAATAATAATAAACAGCACGATTTCAATAGGCTCCTCGGACGACTTCGTCGTCGCTCGGGCCCTAATTAAAGCTGCAAGCAGCTGTGATCGGGCCCTCGCTCCCCCATGCAACTGCGGGAGCCTGAGGCATGCGGGGGCTGTGGCGTGAAGCGAGAAGGGAGAAAAAATCTGGCAGGAGAGAAAAAACGCAATGTTTCGTTTCGCCATGAGCAAGATTGCCTACGAGCATATGGAGGCGTTGAGGGCGGGGCTCTCATCATGTACAAAAATTTTGAAGCAGTTTGGATGAAGTATGTGGGAGAGAGAGCTGCTTGAATATGCATGGCGATGCATCAACAATGGCAGCGCCATAGCAGCCACACCCTTTGACCTACAGACATGCAGAGCACAACTTTTAATCAGCATGGTCTCTGGATGATCTGTAAAAAAACTTGAAGTCGATTGGATGAAATCCCTAGGACTAGTTCGTTAAAATACAACGTGGAAATCACGCCAAGATGACAAGTCAAAATCAAAATGGCCGACTTCCTGTTTGAAGTAGACCATTGGTGCCAGAGACTTTTATGTGCGTCTGGACAACCTACACATGTGTACCAATTTTCATGTTCCTACTCCAAAAAAAAACCCTATGGGGAGGGTTTTTTGAAAATTTCAAGGGGGCGCTATAGAGGCATTTTGTCCCCCTCATGGGCGACGCCCCTATCAGATGCAAGAGCTCGCCATTCTTGACCTGTGTATCAATTTTCATGAGGATATGGGGTCGCTGAAGCCATCAAAAAGCCAAATGTATTTGGTGGCGAGGGAAGCACCATAGCGGCCACGCCCCTTGACATAGAGAAAAGCTTTTAATAACTTTTGATCAGCATGGTCTCTGGATGATCTGTAAAAAAATTTGAAGTCGATTGGATGAAATCTCTAGGACTACTTCGTTAAAATACAACATGTGGAAATCACGCCAAGATGACAAGTCAAAATCAAAATGGCGGACTTCCTGTTTGGAGTAGACCATTGGTGCCAGAGACTTTTATGTTCGTCTGGACAACATACACATGTGTACCAATTTTCATGTTCCAACTCCAAAAAAAACCCTACGGGGAGGGGTTTTTGAAAATTTCAAGGGGGCGCTTTAGAGGCATTTTGTCCCCCCCATGGGCAACGCCCCTATCACATGTAAGAGCTTGCCATTCTTGAACTGTGTATTAATTTTCATGAGGAAACAAGGTTGTTGAAGCCATCAAAAAGCCAAACGTATTTAGTGGCGAGGGATCAATAGTCGCAACGCCGCCACATGGACACCATTAGACGAAGCTTCACAGCGTTCATAAGGTAGCTTGTTCTGCATGCATTAGAAGTGGAATGAAGTTGATGCGGTCAAGTTTGTGGCATTAGTACATGTTAAAGTAAAAACTGGTAACTTCCTGTTACCACCGGGGGGCGCTATGAGTAAGGTGGGATATTAACATATCGGGGCGTTCGGGGCGGAGCCATCATCATGTCCAGCACGTTTGAAGCTGCTGAGATCAAGTATGTGGGCGGGAGAGCCGTTCGAAATTCGATGGCAAGAAAACGAAAAGTCGCCAAAATTTGTCAC
>NC_065527.1:34874751-34876858 GCF_006386435.1 Epinephelus moara | reverse complement strand
GAAGGACGACGGGCTCTGGGCAAGCGCATGTTTATGAATGTGTCATTTAAAATGTGGAAGTTACAGGCAAAACTGCCTTTGCATCCGTTATAGCGCCACCTATAGACTGATTTGCGACGAATTTGGCACAAAGCCTCTGGATGACCTCAGGACCGAGTGACTTAAGTTTGATGTTGAAAGCATCTACTTTGAGCGAAATATGAAACAATGTGTGTTTTTTAGCTAGCAAAAAAGATTGTTTGGTTGTAACAAGCGCATTTTTTGGAGTGCCAAAATTCTTTTGATAACTTTTCATCAGACACATCTGGAGATTCTATGTGCAAAGTTTCAGGCAGGTGGCACTTAAAATGTAGGAGGACTTCGAAATAGTAGGTTTTGGACATGTGGCGAATTAGCAAAGAGAATGTGCAGCAGAAGTGGGCGGGGCCTGTGTCAGAAAACCCAGCTCTATCCAGGGAACACATGGATATGATGTTTGTGAAAATGTCATTTAAAATATGTAAATTGCAGGCAAAAACGCATTTGCATCCGTTATAGCGCCACCTAGTGGAGTACATGTGCAATTTTTGGTACGGAAGATCTGTGTCCTATATGTTCCCTTAAAATTTCAAAGCTCTCAGCATAATAGTTTGGCTGAAATTAATGTTTGTTGTTTATCTTGTAATAAGCCACGCCCACATTGACCAGTCATGACCACCTTCAAGATATGACCTCAGAATTGGCCCCACATCATACCAACCGAATTTCGTAGAAATCGGTGCAGCCGTTCAAGAGATATAAACTTACCATATTTGTAGCGCCCCCTAGTTGCCAAAATTCGCCAAATTCGGCTCATACCCTCATAGTCTTATGCCAACCAACGATCTCAAATTTGGTGTTAATAGCATTCAGTTTGACCGAGATATCTAACAGTTTGCATTTTTATAGCTAGTGTTGGGAATAGAATGATTTTATGTGTTTTACTATAAGTTGTGTTTCACTATATAAGTTTTAGATGTGTGAACAATAAGAATACTGAGATGATTTCAGCTGATCTGAATGTGTTTGCTTTGCAGAAGTGGAGAAGTATAGGAGAGGAAGAGACATGAAGTCTGAGGAGCACATACCGCAATGCTTAGATAATTAGTTTCATATATGGTAAAAAGAATAGAAAGTGATGTACAGATAGTGAGGTACAGCACGTGTAGGGAGTTGTGTTGTTCTCTTGTCTTTCAAAACAGGAACCACGCCCCCACCGCCAGCGGGAAAGAGTCAGATTAACACGAGGCAGGGGCGTGGTGTGGTGAAGGAGGAAGTGGAACTGCCAATGAGAAGAGGACAACACCTCGCATGCACAATGACACTGTTACGCTCAAATATACTGGGTCAGGGGAAGGACAGGAGGTCAGACTTCGTGAACTGACACACCTTTGTTGCATGTCAGGGAAATAAGTTGAGACCCAGAGCTCTGTAATTTTATTCCTTTACTGCTTAATAAACTACATTAACTGAGACCGAATATCTTCTCCTATTGCTTCATTAAAGAACACGCAGGACTGAGCTCACACATAGCACACTGGAGAGTAGGACGAGCCTCGAGTCCAGCAATTAGTGACCCCGACGTGATGGAGATGGAGGAGTGACGGGACAAAAGACATTCAACAGCGGAGGACAGCAGTATCGTGACAACACTTGCCGCGGCCTAAAAAGAAGGTAAGCAGACGCCTGTGTTATCGAAGTTCTGCAATTGGAAACGCTAAAACTTGTGTTGTCATTGTACTAAAGTCTCCTGGTCTAAAATGTAAAGGAATAAAATTACCACAAAACACAAAAGTGAAATGCTCCGGGGCAGAGGGTGAAAGGCCCTGGAGCAAATCATAAATTTGACTCTTAAATACGAAACTTAGTCAACACCTCGACAGGACAGGGTGCAAGGCCCTGGAGCAAATCATAAATTTGACTCCTAAACATGAAACATAGTCAGGTGTAAGGCCTTGGAGTAAATCATAAATTTGACTCCTAAATACGAAACATAGTCGGGTGAAAAGCCCTGAGATTAGGTTTTCCTTCTAATCTCTAAAAAAGAAAAAGACAAGTGTCCGGAGGTGGATAAGCTCGGGGAGGACCC
>NC_065527.1:34857085-34874251 GCF_006386435.1 Epinephelus moara | reverse complement strand
TTCAACCCACTCTGTCATTTAAATATGATTATCTCATTGACCGCTATTATGATTTACGATTGCGGTCAACAAAACCACATCGCGCTTGCAGGGCTAACAGCAAAGTGTTAAACACAAACTAAAGTGAAAGCTGTCTGTAGTCTAACACTTTATCTGAAAATGTACCTGAGGCAGCCAACCTGCAGACAGTGAGTCTCCTCAGTAGAGGGGGGACAGAGAGCAGGATGAATGACTGATACTAATGTTTGTCTTCATGCTTAGATAACGTTACTTTCTTCACACAATATTGTGATGTCAGGAGGAATATTTATATTCTAGTGAGATATTAGGTTTTAAATAGTGACTTTGTTGTTGTAAACATGACTGCTGCTGCCATGGACTGTATAAAACTAACATACACATGGAAAAAAAAAAAAAAAAGTGGATCAGTTGCTCGCTGCTTGGGGTCAATATCGACTGATTAATCGGCTATCGTTTTTTTCATACTCCAAACTATCATTATTTTATCAGCCTTTAAAAATCCACTATCGTTCGACCTCTAGTGTAGACACATTCGCAGCTGCACAGCAGTAGTGGGGGATGGTTTTCTTCCTGTTTTGTTCCCAGCATGAGTTAGCTTGTTGAGTTTTGCTGTTTTAGTTTGTTATTTTTCGTTGGGTTGGAGGTTGCCAGTGGTTCAGTTTTGGGATTTTGTTTGGTTTAGTTTAGTTCAGTTTCAGATTCAGTTCAAAATAGAAAGAAAAAAAAAAAAAAAATACAATATAGCTGCAAGCTGCAATTCCAAGGTCCACAACAGCATGGACCATCAGAAGCTGAAAGCTGCAATGGATCAAGACCTTTTTCCATTACAATTTATGACACCTGCATTAGAGACAACTACAGGTTTTATGACTATCAAACAGATGCTCATTCATTTACGTGCGGATCTCTGTCAGGCCATGCACTTCTTTGGCACCACTGTCTTTTTGGGGACATGCTTAAAGGGATAGTTCAACATTTTGGTAAACGGTACAGGTCCCTCTCTCCCTGAAAACTAATCAAATACACCATCAAATGACTCCAAAACGCTCTAGTGGACAACACATGGCGCATTCCCCACGCTATGAAATAATAATGTATAATTAAGTAACATTACGACACATGAAGCAAATACTCAGAACTACTTTCTTGAGTAAACCACTGGGCAGAGTGACACAGTGTGCAGCTGAGACAGTGCCGTAGTTAATTGCTTGTAGCCATTTGCGGTATCGTATTAAACAATGGCTATTTGTGCTGGACATCGACCCCAACACGCCTGTGGAAATGGTCCGGAAAATGTTTGTGTGCTCCTGCCATTTTTTACCGGAAGACTACGCTGAAAGGATGGAGCACAGAAACTCAGGAATGGTTCAAACGCTTTTCTTCAAAGATACTCTCATACCATCTGTTGGCATCACAAAACAAGCAGACGTGGTACGTGATCGTTGTGTATTTTGCTCAGCTAAATAAGTTGTTGTGGTTATGTTATGGATAAGTGCTTGCCCAGAGCATATAGTGAAGTGACTGGCATTACTTCTCGTTGTTGGGAATAAACAGACTGCTAGGGAACATTTTATGTTGCTGTTCCCTCAGGAGTTGTGGTGATTTATGAGTGTGGAGTTAGCATGTTCTCCCCGTGTTCCGGTGATTATTTTGAGGCGTACTCTATATTTATATTACACAGGTGTACCTAATAAAGTGGCCAGTAAGCCCCACATTTACACCACCGGCTCTGGGTCTCCCCTCAGTCCCTGGTTGCTCGGCAGCCTCAGCCTCTCTTCTTGCTCTCTCTTCTTCCAAAACCTGTAACTCTTCCTCTGTATATTCTGGCTTCTTCTCAACAAACTTGTTGTTTTGATGACGGGAGTAACTGCACTAAACATACGCTGTTTGAAATCACTCCCCCCAGCAAGTACTGTATGTCTGGAATGTAGTTTCGGCTCTGCATTTGGCTTCAAAACAACTCTGTCTCGTAATATTACATCATTATTTCATAGCGTGGTGAATGTGTAAGCTACAAGTTGTCCACTAGAGCGTTTTGGAGTCATTCGATGGTGTATTTGATTAGTTTTGAGGGAGAGAGGGACCTGTACCGTTCACCTCCATTTCAGCGGGCAGCTCTGCCCCACCGATCTCAGAACAGCACGTACTGACAATTAAAGGTAATGTACCTACTCATATGACTATAGGGATTACGGCAATAGGCGAATTTGCCAAAATGTCGAACTATCACTAAGGGCTTAGTTGAAAATATCCACTGAGTTTGGTTATGTTTAGACAATCTGTCACTGATTCATGGCCAAATTTTGTGCAAGGCCAGTGCACTTGTTTGAAGCTGGTGGCGCCCCATATTGAACAATTTTAGCCCTTTGGGCTCGGAGCCCTAATGCAGTCACAGAGAAATAATAGGGTTTCATCCCTCAGAGAGATCTACATCAAATATTACGCCAAAATTTCTATCAACCTGCTTCATATTTTTTTTAGTGAGTGAGCCAAGCTTACTGTGAACAAGTCTGATGGAGTTTGTTGCAACCAGTGGCAATGACCTCCATGACTATACTTAAATGTTTAAGAAAACTGTGACTTCAAGCCTTTGATATCCTCGAGGCAGGCAAGGAAATGCTGTGTGTCATCTACACCATAATAGTGGGAGACACAGTGGTCCTGAATGAGCTGGCAGAGAGGGAGCACAGAAATTGAAAACAACTGAGAGCCAAAAATGGACCCTTAAGGAACCCTGCAATTACAATGAATAACAGAGGAGCTGCCATTTTCTATAACTACAGAGAAAGTTCTATTTGAGAAGTAAACATGTTGCAGTTGTAGAGCTGTTGCCTTTAGACCAACCCAAACTCTAGACAGTGCAGAAGAACAGAGTGACTGATGGTATGGAAGGTGACACTTGAATCTAAAAGCAACAGGACTGGGAAGTCACCTCTGTCTACCTCCAGATCAGTCGCTCCAGATTGCCTCACTCACGACGGCCCTTCAGGACACGGTGCACTGGGATCCCAGCGCTTGGCCTCCACCGTGCTCCAGCTCAACACCGAGTCGCCGGTGGTCCTGGGTGGAGGTGGTCGGCAGGGCTAAGAGAGCTCCTGAATGTGCTGTCTCACCTCCGCGCCTCAGCCTGTCAAACCGCTACAGCGCCTTGGCATCAGACGGAGAGCCGGACGCTGGCCCTGCAGACGCTGATGCTGCGGCTCCTTCCCCACTAACCGGTGCCGCTCCAGCCACTCTCCACTTGGAGGGGTCGGCCTCGGCATCTAACGGCACTGTGGCTCCCTCTCCGCCGACCGGTGGTACTCCTGCGGCGCCCTGCACGGATGGATCCACGTCTTCCTCACTGGCACCTGTTGAGGACCGGCGTGTCTCGGCTGCAGGACCCAACCATCGACTCCCTTCCCGGGCATCGGCTGATCCTAAAGGAGGCTGTACTGAGACGCTCCGGGGGACACCTCTCCCACAGCCAGGATGGCGCTCCTCCTGCCAGGGCCGGGACTGCCGAGTCGCCACAGTTCCTGCCACCCCGGTCACGCAGCATGGACCGTCCACCTGCCTCATGTGAGTCCCCCAATCCCAATCCTGTTCCTCTTCGTCCTCTTTTTCCTCCTTCTACTGTGTTGGTTGGGGACAGTATCACCAGGAATATTCGTTTTTTCAATGCCACAACTGACTGCTTTCCTGGAGCCACAGTCCTGATCATCCTTGACAAACTTCCCAAACTGCTTCATTCACTCCCTTCCTCCATAAACCGGCTGATTTTTCATTTGGGCTCGAACGACACGGCCCGCCGGCAATCAGAGCAGACAAAAATGGATTTTGTTGCTCTTTTTAACCTTTTAAAAACTGTGGAAAGTCTTTTTTATCAGCGGTCCCCTGCCAACACTGTCCCGCGGTGCAGAACGCTTCAGCAGGCTCCTGGCCCTCAATTCCTGGATCCAGGCTGCCTGTAGCACTTATGGATGTACTTTTATCGACAATTTTAACTTATTTTGGAACTGGTCCCCTTTTTACAGGGCTGACGGTCTCCATCCAAGCAGGCTGGGCAGTTGCATGTTAGCGGCTAACATTCAGCACGCTGTACAGTGTGCCCCATGTGACTGACAGTTGCATAGGTCTACATCGGAAGCACACGCCCCCCTGCTTTCCTCCTTAGTTCATCCCCAATCCATTCCCACATCCATAAGCATCCCAGTCAGAATCTCAAATAGATTTAATAGACCAGCTTCACCATGGACCAATAGCAACCCAAAAAACTTAGTTCCTGTCACACCTGCTTCATTCTCACTACACTGTGACGATGAGCGCTTGCTCGGCACGAATATTAACTTTGCCGTACTGAACTTGCAACTTTTATCACAAATGACCTGATTTTAGATAACAAGTTGGACTGTATTATTTTAACAGAGACATGGCTTGGCACTGACGCACCAGTTGTTCTCACCGAAGCTTGCCCACCAAATTTAAATTTTTTTTTTCTACTAGGGGAGGTAAAAGAGGAGGCGGAACTGCTTCAGTCACCAAAAATACACTAAACTCTACTGAAGTTTCTTTTAAAGGGCCAGTGTGTAAAATGGGTTGAAAACAGTGACATCAGTGGTCAAATTCTAGATTGCAGGGCTCACTCGCTCACCCCTCCCGTCGGGTAAATGACGGTTGCCTCGTAGGGACAAAAAGCCTTGCGTAGACACGAGTTTTTCAGTAGGTCTATCTAGCGACGAGGTGAATGCTTATTTAGAAATCTAAACTATGTTACAATATTGTAATGGATCCCTCACGAGCAGGAGACCAGAGTAGCGTTCGGGAAAAAGGCCTGTTTATTTGAGCACTCCAAAAATTCCGGTAACACTCCAGGGGGTAAAAGACTCGTTTACGATACCTAGCGGGGACCCCCTCCCCTCTCTGCTCCACCAATCTCCAGCCCGCACACTGACTGACAGCGTAGCCTGTAAACAGAGCTCAGCTGTTTATTAAGCCTAGCAATATCTCCGGACTATAGTAGCTGCAATGGACGACTTTGAACGTGATTTTGAAGAGTTTCTTGCAGCGAACACAGATCCAGAGCCATACCTGTTTGAGCCGGAGCATACAGATGAGAGCCGGAGTAGACTGAGCGGGCGAGAAGAGAGGTTGAATCCTCCGCTCCCATTTTGCTGCACAGAATGGGATTCGGTGCTACCATCGTTGGGGAGATATATCATCAGGAGGAAAAGCACCGCAGAGAGTGCATCACAAGGAGTGAAGTTGCGTCTTCTTTTCCTCGCAGATGACGGTTCAGGTTCATTCTCTCCTGTTGCGTGGTAAGTGTGGTCCATTCCCAAACTTTATAACTAAAAAAACTTTTCACTACTCTCCATCGACGAACTCTGCTGTTTCCTCCTTCTTCCTTCCTCGGTTTATTTATACACGCGAAACGCGTTCTCTGGCTGGCTGGATTGTCCGCTCGGGCTGCCTTACATACATGGCGGCGCAAGATGGCGACCTCTCTAAAGCAAGGCCCTTGCTATAAATATATATAAAAGCATAATTATAAGGCTACGAAAACCAAACGAATTTCATTTTATAGCGATTAAACATATTAATGGGTAGAAGATTCAGATTCAGATTTGACAATAAACCATGCCAAATATTACACACTGGCCCTTTAACAGCTACACATCATTTGAGTATCATGCCTTTGTTTTTAGCAGTCCTCCTTTTCTTTGTATCACCGTTTACAGACCACCCCACCATTCCACCTCTTTTATCAGTGAATTCTCAGAACTATTATCAATCATACACACCACCTATAACAGAATTTCAATAACTGGTGATTTTCTTATTTATTTATTGACGATGCACCAAAGTACATGTGTCATTTTCATTCTCTGAATAAAGTACATTAACAAAGAGAAAAAAAAACAAACAAACAACAACAAACAAACACATTACAAAATCACAACGGCATAGAACATACCTGTCCCCCTCACCCCACCCCTGGAATGGTACAATGAACCACATCCTTGGCAACACCAAGTCTTTTCAGAATGTGTCACAGAAAAAGGAGAAATAAAAAGGTCCACACAAATAAACAAATAAATGAATATTTCCATCAGGCCCAGTAAGTGAATAAATGCACTTTCACCTGAGAGGATTAATTGAAGGGAGAGATTCCAAGAAAGTACCCTATATTCTATTATGAGTTGCAGGTTTTCTCCTAACATTGTACAGAATTTTCTCTGGAGTGCAATATGATGAAAGTTCATTCAGTCAGTGCTTTTATGACTGTGTTTTTTCTGACTTCCAGTTTTTAAGAATAATATTTTTCCAGTGGTGCTGGCTAATAACACAAAATACTCCTTTTAATGAGTTACGTTAGTCATATTGACATCACCTAGAAGCCAAATCCTGGGGTCAGATGGAATTTCAGCCTCTATAATACCTGAAACAGTGGCTATGATGAACTTCCAGAAGTCTTCCAGGTAAGGACAAGCCCAGATCATAAGAAGGAGATTGCCTTCAGCTATCTTACACCTTTAGCACATGGCAGAGACATCCCCATTCATCTTGTGTAGCCTGTGTGGGGTCAAATATATTCTATGTAAAATATTAAACTGCATTTGCCTGTGTTTTGTGGAGACCAGAACTGTTTGGGATCAATCCAGAATATTTTTCCAGTCAGCATCGTCATAATAACAGTCTAGGTCTTTCTCTCATTTATTTTTAATCGATAGCCTATCGTAAATTAACAGGTTTCTGTTCAAGATATTATAGATAGAGGATATCAGCCCTCTGGTGGAGGAGACTTGTGTATTAAGCAAATGATCCTCAATGGGGGATTTGTTTGGGATACATGGGAAATCTGTAGAGCTATCTTGGAGCCAATGTCTAATTTGAAAGAATTTAAAGTAGTTGTGTTGTGGTAGATAAAATTTGGAAGATAATTGTTGAAAGCTAGATAATATATTGTTACTGTATAGGTCTTCAACTGTTTTGATCCCACTATTGACCCATTTCTTTAACGTTCCATCAGCAACAGGGTAAGGAATATTGGGGTTATTCCACAAAGAGGTCTTTCTCAGCATTAAGATATCTAGTCCCAGCACTGTATGGGATTCCTGCCATGCCCGAAAGGTGTTTATAATCATGGGGTTCTTTGTAATTGAGGAAAGGTTTTTCTTACTGCCCATAAAAGGAATACTTTTAAGAGGAGTAGTTTTCATCAAATGCTGCTTAATAGAAAGCCATCTGATGTCGCTACTCTCAGCATGTAACCAAGTCCATATTGGGCGGAACTGAGAGGCCAAATAATAGTTTCTGAAGTTTGGAAGGTTTAAACCCCCTTTGGTATGAGGGGCTTGGAGAGAGTAAGTTTTACTCTAGTGTTTCTATTTCGCCATAAAAAGGAGGAGGTAACTTTGTTAATCATATTGAAAAAGCTCTTAGAGGAATACATTGGAATAGGTAATTAAATTTAGGCAACACATTCATTTTAATTACATTTACTCTGCCAATCAGAGATAATGGTAGATCAGTCCATCTCTGAGTATCTGCCTTAATTTTCTCCAATAGATTTAGATAGTTGTCTTTGAGTACTTTGTCATGTTGTTTTCTAATGTTTATGCCCAGATATTTAAACCCACATGGACATATCTTTAACCGTTCAGTAAGTGTTCTAATATCCAAATCCTGTGCATTTAAGGGCAAAACCTCACTCTTTGTTCAATTTAGTTTGTATCCTGAAGCTGCACTATATTCTTGAAGACACTGAAAAAGTGGGGGTTCAGATGGTTCAGTTAAGTATATCAGGATATCGTCCGCGTAGAGAGAAATTTTGTGCTCTGTAGCACCAAATTTGACATTGGAGATGGTGGCATTAGCTCGAATGGCAAGGACGAACGGTTCAATGACGAGAGAGAATAAGAGCAGTGATTAGTGACCCATTAGTCAATATTTGTGCTTTAGGAGCTTTGAAGACCGTTTTAATATATTGAATGAACCGCTCACCAAAATTTATGCCCTCAAGTGTTTGAAATTGGAAGGTGGGCTCGATCCTGTCGAACGCCTTCTCGGCGTCCATTGATATTATCAACGTAGGCTCCTTTTCCTTCTGTGTAGAGTCAATTATATGAAATAAATGACAGACATTGTTCATTCCTTGCCTATTCTTGATGAACCGGCATGCCACCGCTGCTAAATTATTGCCGCCGCTGCTGCTCCTTCAAAACATTTATTTTGCAAATGCACCACCACCGCTCTGAGACATCTGTGCACTTGCACAGCGCAGCAGCCAGTGTAGTGAGGAGAGCAGCGGTGAGGGGAGGGGGGAGTGGGGGAAGGCTCCTATTGGAATTAACGTTATTCGCGGGATCTTGGAAGTGACATCATCACTGGAGCACCAGGTCAGTGTCTGTCTTCTTGAAGAATAGGGCAGCGAACCAGAGAAAAGAAAAAGGTAGATTTTATTAGCTGAAGATAACTTATAATATCAATATCAATGTTTCAGAGAGAGCGAGACAGAAAGAGAAAAAGAGAGACAGAGACAGAGACAGTCCGACACAGAACCAACATTCAAACATGCGGTTTATCAGAATCAAACACTTTCATCCTGGAGGAAACACTGGCATTAGGGTGACATCACTAGCATGTCAGCATAAACTCAAGCACCACATCGAAAAGTGTTTTCTATCAGATACTTTGAAATCAATGTGGAGTGTGTACACACTAATATGGTTGTAGAGATGAGCCTTATTGACAGCTGTCAGTTCTCCAGTTAGGACTGAGCAAAGTAAGTGACAGCGCTCACATGCGCGCTCACACTCTTAAATTGCAGCCTGCATGTGTATCTCTGACATGATTTTACTTCACAAAGAATGACGTGTTTGAAGCAATTAGTATGAAAACACTTACATCAAGTCACAGATGAGACTGGGAGCATCATGGTAGTGGCATTATGCATAGCCTATCAGATGTTATATTGTGAATGAAGGGAGAAGGGAAAAAAAGAAAGAAAAGAAAAAAGAAAAAGTCTGCCACTCAGCAGACATTTGAGGCCAGATCCCTGACAGGAATAACTATATCTAGTAAATGACGAACCAATTAGAATAATTTGAAACAAATAAAGCACAGTTAGTGCCAAGAGAACGAGAAACACTGAAATCAACATGTAGCTTCAAATTTGACAGAGCGACGTCAAGTAGCCAACCGGGGGAGCAGTCTTTTTCTGTTAGATGCAGCCTAGATTTCATTGCTACCTGCACAGTTAGTTCTCCATTAAAATTACAATAGTCCAAACCAAAATCCACCGTCCTAGCGCAGGCGAAGCCGAAATAGGATGTTTTAAATTAAATGAAGGAAAGGCTGCGAAGTACTCATCTCCGTTGAATAAAACAAAAGTCCGGTGGCAGCTGTTATTAATCCAATAGGTTATTGGGTGGTGCAAGCCGTACTCGAAGCCCATCTCCCGCAGCGTCTTTTTCACAGCCTTGAACGCATCCTTCTTTCGCTGTGTCCCCGGCGCTGCAGTCCACGTAGATGTAAATCCTTCTGTTTTCAAAGAAGATCTCCTTCATTTCCCTGGCTCGACGGAGCACCCGTTCTTTGTCTTTAAAGTTGAGGAATTTAGCTATCAATGGTCTGGTCTTGTCTGAGGCTTTGCCGAGGCGGTGGCATCTCTCGATGACAACGGGGGAGTCAAAAGTGACAGGATGGAGGATCTGTGGAATGATCCGTTCGAGGAAAGCAGTGGCAATCAGTGCTCTGACTTTTCAGGTATGGTGAATATTCGTACATTATTTCTCCTGCTCCTATCCTTGAGGTCATCCAGTCTGTCTTGAACATATCGCAGCTCCTTCTCTGTCTTGTCCAGGCGTTTGAGAGCGTCACTCACGTTGACCTCATTAACCGACATTCGTCCTTCTATTTTCTCAACTTGTTCAGACAAAATTGTCAGTGAGGTTTCAATCTTTGCAAGCGTGGCTTGGATGCTGGCAGTCTTGGCATCAATCTGTTTGGACAAGTCCTATTTGTATCGCCAACATCACGTCCTCGAGTGAAAAAGGTTTTTTCTGGTCAGCCGCCATTTTCGGAGGGAACGCTTTGGCGCGATTGAAATTTTCCAGCGAAGTTGCCCTTCTTCCATGGAGTTCGTACTGTGCCATGCAACAACCAGCAGCATTTGATGTTTTCTAGTTCTTATGGTCAAGGTTTCATGCAGATAAATCCAATATTAAAAGTAACCTAGAGGCAAACCGGCGGAGCTCATGTTTGCATGACCTTCATCTGTGCCTGCTAAACCGGAACTCCAATAACTGGTGATTTTAATTTACATGTTGATAATACCTCTGATCCAATGTCCAGAGAATTTTTAAACCTTTTAACCTGCATGGATTTTAAACAACACGTCACACAGCCAACTCAAAACAGAGGACACACCCTGGACCTGGTCATAACCTATGGCCTGTCCACTGGTGTGTCCTCTGTTGTTGACCTGGCTGTGTCTGACCACTACTGTGTGTATTTTAACATCACCAGTTTTAGCCATCAGGAGGCCCCGGTGAGAATGGTGATGAAACTAGGGATGCACCGAATATTCGGTAACCGAATATATTTGGCTGAATATTGAAAAAAAACACACATTCGGTATTTGGTGAAATAAGTGAAAAGCAAGGCCGAATAATAGCGGTGTGTTTTGATAACGCAATCAAACAGCGTGCGGTGATGGATGGAGTAAAATGTCGGCAGCGTGGCGATATTTTACTCCGTCCGTCACCGCACTCGCATTTGCGACTAAAAATAGGATGAGAGGAATGTATTCCTGTCAAATACGGCTGCCATAGTGCTCCGCGGTGCAAGATAAGGCTTACCGGCAACGGAGAAGTCCGGCTCCCAAAAGTACCTGGACAGCCGAGCCGTGGCAGCACACAGGTATGTGACGTGTCAGAGGAGAAACGAGCCGTTCACATTTCTCTCTTTGTGGAAAGTAACGGTCCACAAACCTCACCGCACTTTAGGGACTGTTCTTTACTTATGAAGGGACTGTTCTTTAGTTGTCAGGGGAGGAGGGTGGCTGGTTGATTTTTATTTTATTTATTTATTTTATTTTGATCCCCCCTATGTTAATCACTTATTGATGCTGTTTTTGAAGTATGAATAAGTCAATAAGTAATTTATTCCATTGAAATATCATTGATGTATTATAGAAAAGTCATTTATCTTTTTATAAATGACAAAAGGCACATCTGCCTCATTTTTGCTGTGGTATCGTGATACTACTCAGAACCATGATATTTTCACTGGTATCGTACCGTGGGTCCCAATTTTGGTACCGTGACAACACTAATCTGGATTGGGGTTCATCTGCAAAAACTAATGAAAAACTAAACAACGGTATTCGGTATTCGGTACTCAGTATTCGGCCAAGCGTTTAATTTTATTCGGCTTCAGCCACAAATTTTCATTTCGGTGCATCCCTAGATGAAACGCTACCTAACTTCGTAAGTGGCTGCAAATTTTATCTAGATTTTACAGAGCACCCCTGCTGAAATTTTACCTGCACCCTGTGATTTTATTGTGGGAAAATTTTAACAGTAAATTAAAGTCAACACTTGACTTAGTGGCTCAAAATATATTAAACCCGGTGTTAATACAGCAGAACTGGAGAGAGGGGTGAAAAATAAATAGAGGTGGGCATGGCTCAAGTAGAGCGCAAAATTATAGACAGAGAACAATTGACACATTTTTCACTTTAAGCCCTGACACTGTCATTTATAGGAATTAAGCTACAATACATGACATATGTTGTTTTAATTAATAAATACAGTGTGAATAAAGATTACATGACATAAAAATAACTGCAGTCTTTGTTATTTGATAGCCACTTAAATTAAACGATTTTTATAGGGCAAGTAAAAACTGACTTCGGGCAAGTAGATCTCTGACCTACTTGCCCAACCGGGCAAGTGAAAAAAAAACCTTAGTGTTGAACCCTGCATAATTTTGCTGAATTGTTTTGGTGTGAATTATTCAATAATGTTAATACTATGCAGTGTAGCATCCCCAAAATCACTTCACACATTAATGGTCTCCTGCTGATCATACTACAACACTTAATTTGGGGGAAAAAATGCTTTTTCATAATTTTTCATAAACTTATTTTCCCAAATTAAGTGTTCAATTCAGCAAAATTTTGACAAAGCATGTTCCTCCAAATTGAGTGTTGTAGTATGATCAGCAGGACACCATTAATGTGTGAAGTGATTTTGGGGAGGCTACACTGCATAGTATTAAAACTATTGAATAATTTACCTAATAAAAATTCAGCAAAATTATGACAAAGCATAATCCTCCAAATTGAGTGTTGTAGTATGATCAGCAGGAGACCATTAATGTGTGAAGTGATTTGGGGGACACTACACTACAGAGTACTGAAATGATTGAACAATTTCTTCCAAAACAATTCAGCAAAATGATCAAAGAAAGATAATATTTTTTTTTTCCAAATTGAGTGATGTAGTATTGAAAGCAGGAGACCATTAGTGTGTGAAATGATCTTGGGCACTTGTTTCACAGTCGGTTGTGCATAGATCAATGAGCACGTTTACATGCGCACAATAATCAGATAACTGGGAATAATCAGGTAATGGTAATAATCCGATTTGATGCGTTTACATGCACTTCAATAATCTGATAATCAGAAAAACCTGGTTTACATGATTCAGTCCTTCAGTTGGATTTCTCCCCAAGTACATGACATAAAACTCAAACTTCCTGTTACAGTAGGTACTCATATTCTTGAAAAACCTCGAAAAGTATGCAAGTCATATATTTGCAGAATAAAGCACTCATCATGCTGACAGCTTATATTCTTACAGTACTGTTTGTTTTTTATCATTAACAAATACATGTGAGAGCATTCTAATGTGTAGTTTATCAATGTGGAGCCAATTTTACATATTTTGGGTAGATTCGTAGTAAAAGTACTGCCAAGTGCAATATACAAGTGTATTGTATATAAAGTTGTCACACAAAGTGCATAACATATAAGTAAGATAAAATAAAAGTGACAATTTAAACACTGAGAATATAGAAATATATTATTTTATGTAAAATCTTTATCTGAAAGGAAAAAAAAGCTGTCAGATTAACGTAGTGGAGTAGAAAGTACAATATTTCCCTCTAAAATGTAGTGGAGTGGGAGTATAAAATAGCAAAACCCGAAAGAAACCAGATTAAAGGGTATACATTCACCGAATAATCTCACTATTGGGGAAAAAGCTAGATGTTTTTATCTGATTTCTCATAATCAGATAATGGCTTTTATCTGATAAAGCCTATCGGATTATGCTGTTTACATGACCACTTGAATAATCAGGTAACGTTAACTCCAGAAATCAGATAATGATCGGTTTATTAGTGTGCATGTAACCGCGCTCAATGTTATTGGCCGAGCTCAAAAGACGGCTTCTTCTGATTAAATTTATGTTGCAGCTAGTTGTCTATCTTACCAAGGTAAAACGTAGTGTCGTGTGTGATTCAACAACATCTCGTTTATGAATTATTGACCCGCGAAGTCCGAATCTGTGAACTTTACCGAACTCATGTTTGGCAATACCCTCTACAGCACTGTGATCTCAACCTGTTTTGTCATGTAGAAAATATCTTACAGTTTTTACAGTACAGTAATACAAAACTGAAAGCTGGTACCTTACAATATTTCAGTTGCCCTTAAATACGGAAAAACCAACCGAGAATCATCTTCTTCTTCTTCTTCTTCTTCTTCTTCTGTTTTATGGCGGTTGGCAAACAACTTGTAGGTGCATTACCGCCACCTTCTGGACTGGAGTGTGGAACAGACTATAGCCTACTACATATTAAATTCTATTTACAAGCCCTGTTGCTTACAAAAACCTGAAAATCGCTCCAAACACAGCATCCCCTGAGTTTCTCCTCAATAGATCTGCTACATTAAAGGGTATCTTATTTCTCTGAAATGGTGCTTTGAGTGTTTCTCTGTGTTTGGTACTTTGGACACTGGAAGAGGATATGTTCTACAGTTTCTCCTGACCCACAATGTTCACAATTTCCTGTTTCTGTATTATGAATAATGTGCTATTTAACCCTGTTTGACCAAATCTCATGCGTGATATGATGTCTTCTTCCTTGCTGCTCCTATGACTTTCTGTCATTTTTCCAACATTCCTTTGTATATTGTAAAACTGTCGACCTCTACTCTCTCTGTCCCATTGCTTCTGCCATTTCTTCTTCATCTCTTACTTTACTATACTCTTAATCTCGGCTTTACTGTATGTTACAACCATTGATATTTGTTCTTTTCTTGTTGCACTCTTGGCATACTTATCCGCCAGTTCATTCCCCTCAAATCCTATATGTGCTGGAACCCAAATGAACTTGATCTCTACTCCTGCTCTCTTTATTCCCTGTAATATATGTGCTATCTCGAATATTATATCTTGTCTTGTATCTGACTGAATATGTTTAATACTGACCAATGCACTACTGGAATCTGATGCTATAAGCACTTTGCCTGGTCAGACTTCTTGTACCCAGTTCAATGCCATATGAATGGCCAGTAGCTCGCCTGTGTATACTGCTAAATCATCGATTCTTTTATTCAATACAATATTTAAATCTGGAACTACAAATGCTATTCCTACCCTGTTTTGCCCTGATTTGGATGCATCCGTATATACTTTAATAAACTGACTCTATTTTCTATTTATATATTTGTTCACTTCACTCACACTCACACTTTTCCCTTTTTCTTTCTTTAATAATCAATAATTGCCTCTTCCAGTGTCCAGGGTTGGACAATAGAAAGTGGAACTGTTTTACTCATATTTTTATCAGCTATCCTACTTTCTTTAACCCGGTTTTCAATTGTCCATCCAAAACTTTGTACCTTTCTTCTTTCTTTCGACTGATGTGGTTTTAAAATATTCTGAGCTGGATGGTTTTCTCCATGTCCCCTTAAATGTGCCCAATATATCAGTGATATTTGCTCTCTTCTAATTTCTAGAGGCATTTCTCCCATCTCTACTTGCAAGGCTTACACTGGAGTGGTTTTCTTTGCACCACAACACACTCTTAGTGCTTGATACTGTATGCTTTCATCCATTTTTTTTAACATTGTTTTTGATGCAGATTCATATACAGTACTATACATCCATAATCTAATACTGACCTGATTAAACCAATATATACCGTTTCAATGATGCTCTATGTGCTCTCCAATCTCTTCCTTTCACACACCTAACAATATTCAATATCTTTTTACACTTTCCTACTACTTTTTCAATATGTGTTTTCCAAGCAATCCTTTTGTCAAACCAAATCCCTAAAAACTTAAAACAATCCACTATTTCTAAATCTTGCTCATATAATTCAAGATTGATTTGATTTTGTATTCTCTTTTTGGTAAAGACAACCACTTTTGTTAACTGAAAATCTAAAGCCCCACTTCAGCGCCCAAGTTCCTACCTTTCCAATAGCCTCCTGCAGTTTCCCAACAATAAATGCAATATTTCGCCCCCTTTTTCCACATAGCCCCATCATCTACAAATAACGAAACACCAACAGAACTGTATACGTTACTAAATATGTCATTTATCATGATTGAAAATAAAATCGGACTAATAATACTACCTTGAGGGGTTCTATTCTATATAGTTTTCACTAAAGTTTTTACCCACTCTTACTTATATCTTCCTGTTAGTTAGAAAATTCTTGATCCATCTAAATATTTTCCCTCTTATTCCCATATGATATAATTTAATAAGCATCCCCTCCTTCCACATCAAATCATACGCTTTTTCCACATCGAAAAACACAGCCACTATACTTTCTTTATTTACATGGGCTCTGCTTATCTCATGCTTTAAACATAAAGCAGGATCTACTAATTCTCCCCTTGTTTCTAAATAATAATTCAACCTTTCATTAATCATTTCTTCCATAGTTTTGCCTACATGAGATGTTAGGTCTCTGGCAAACTCAAATCCTTACCTGGCTTACAAATAGGAACAATTATAGATTCTTTCCATTGATTAGGTAAGTTCCCCTCTTCCCATATCTTATTATACAATTTCAATAACACCTCTTTACTTTGATCACTAAGATTATCTAACATACAATAGTTTATCTTATTTATTTTTTTGGAGTTGGAACATGAAAAATGGATGAAAATTGGTACACATGTGTATGTTGTCCAGATGCACATAAAAGTCTCTGGCACCAATGGTCTACTCCAAACAGGAAGTCAGCCATTTTGATTTTGACTTGTCATTTTGGCGTGATTTACACATGTTGTATTTTAACGAACTAGTCCTAGGGATTTCATCCAATCGACTTCAAATTTTTTTACAGATCATCCAGAGACCATGCTGATTAAAAGTTGTGCTCTGCATGTCTGTAGGTCAAAGGGCGTGGCTGCTATGGCGCTGCCATTTTTGATCCATCGCCATGCATATTCAAGCAGCTCTCTCTCCCACATAATTCATCCAAACTGCTTCAAAATTTCTTTACATGATAAGGCAATCTTGCTCATGGCGCGTCCTTGTAAAAACAGGAAATGCCATCTTTTACACTGACAAACACCAACCTCAAGCTCCTGACCTAATCAACTACATTTTGTGGCCACATGACGATCAAGTCGATGAATCTCCACAGTGACACACGTGTCCTGTCATGTTGCAGGCTGCCGCGGCGACGGTGGCAACTTTTCATTTTTCGCCACGGAACATCAACTTGGTATAAATCCTTCATGCATAATCCGATTTGCTCGAAATTTCACATGTGATGAGGGTCCACCCCTGAGCGCACCTGGCCACATCTGGTTACGCTCGTAGCGCCACCTGGTGGATGAACGAAATATTGGGTTTTTTCGCTCCTGCCAGGTTTTTTCTCCCTTCTCTTTTTGCGCCACAGCCCCCACGTGCCTCAGGCCCCCACGGTTGCATGGGGTCACAGACCTGCGAGGTCCCTATTGTTTTTCAAATGATTTTTTTTTTTTTTCCTTCCGCCCATATGATCGCATTTTTCACTGCCTGAACATACCCCAAAACTCACCAAACTTGGAATATAAGTCACACCTGGCGAAAAATTTTATAATCTATTGTCGTCCTGAATTTCCACCACTAGGTGGCGCTA
>NC_065527.1:34841121-34850911 GCF_006386435.1 Epinephelus moara | reverse complement strand
GTTCGTCGCCATCAAACACGATGTTTCGAAGGGACAAGGGATGCTTGAAAACTCACCAAACGTGGCATACACATCACAGGTCACAAGTCCTGTTGTCTGATGTGATTTTTGTGCTTTGATGCACCAAGATGGCTCAACAGCGCCCCCTAGAATATTTCAATTAAGCAGCCCCCAAAGCTGGTTTGACCTGCATGTATGAAACTTGGTAGGCACCTGTAACGCTCTATTACGTACAAAAAAGTCTCTTGGAGCCATGCTCCAAACCCAACAGGAAGTCGGCCATTTTGAATTTACTTGTGGCACTTTTGTGCGTTTTTGCCATTTCCAGGGCTTGTAAATTAACGAACTTGTCCTACAGATTTAATCAGATTGGCTCCAAACTTGGTGTATATAAGCGTGACTACGTTGTGACCAAAAGTTATCACAGGATTTGCCCAATGTTGAATGGCGCACCCGTTGCCGACCGTTGAATCTTGAGGTCTCGCCATGAAAAACGAAATTGCTGTAGCTCTGGCATAAATGGTCCAATCTCCACCAAACTTCACATGATTCATATTAGTCCCGCCCTAAACACATTTTCATTACCATATTTCCTGATACTCATAGTGCCACCTAGTGGTGACAGGAAATAGGTCTCATCAAACACTTATGTTTGGATTTATCTGAATGTTACATGCTGTGGTGTGTATTTGATGTATAAAAACATGGTGTATAATTAGCGCACACTCCAACTCCCCCTAGTGGAAAGAGGAAGTGATACAAAATGTGAAATATGTCATTCCAGCACTGTAACAAGGATAGGCCAAGTTGCTCATGCATGCGATGTCTAACTTTGACAGAAATGAACTGACGCATCAGAAGGCGTCCTGCCAGCCCCCTCGAGTTGCGTGAAGGTGCGAGGGCCCGTTCATCGCTGCTTGCAGCTTTAATTATTATTATTATTCTTTACCCGAGTTCGTGCCCAATTTTGCCGCTTTCCCAAATTTCAAAATGCTTGTAACTTTCCACATTCATCTGGCCACATCCGAAATTCGATATTTTTGGGTGGTTGCACATGGTCGACACGAAATGGAAATAGCGCCCCCTACAAATTTTCAAAAACCCCTCCCCTTTGGGGTTATGTTGTCGTAGGCCAACGAAATTTGGTACGCAAATGTATCATATTGAGACGCACAAAAAAGTCTCTTGACGTCATGGTAAAATCCCAACAGGAAGTCGGCCATTTTGTTTTGAATTTTTTTCTTACGGCGATTTCCACAACTTAAATTTGAACAAAGTCCTCCTAGGGATTTCGTCCGATCGACTTCAAATTGCCTACAGATCATCCTGAGAACATGCCGATCAAAAGTTATTAAAAGCTTTTCTCTAAGTCAAGGGGCGTGGCTGCTAGGGCGTGACAAATTTTGGCGAGTTTTCATTTTCTTGCCATCAAATTTCGAACGGCTCTCCCGCCCACATACTTGATCTCAGCAGCTTCAAACTTGCTGGACATGATGATGGCTCCGCCCCGAACCCCCCGATATGTTAATATCCTACCTTACTCATAGCATCCCCTGGTGGTAACAGGAAGTGACCAGTTTTTACTTTAACATGTACTAATGCCACAAACTTGACTGCATCAACTTCATTCCACTTCTAACGCATGCAGAACAAGTTGGTGAAGCTACCTTATGAACGCTGTGAAGCTACGATTAATGATGTCCATGTGACCTGACCAACTACATTTTGTGGCCATATGACGATCAAGTTGATGAATCTCCACAGTGATACACGTGTCCTGTCATGTTGCAGACTGCCGCGGCGGCGACTTTTCCTCCTTCGCCACTGGACATCAACTTGGTATAAATCATTCTTGCATTGTCCCATTTGCTCGAAATTTCACATGTGTGATGAGGGTCCACCCCTGAACGCACTTGCCCACATCTGGTTACACTCGTAGCGCCACCTGGTGGATGAACGAAACATTGCTTTTTTTCGCTCCTGCCAGGTTTTTTCTCCCTTCTCGCTTCGCGCCACAGCCCCCACATGCTTCAAGCCACCACGGTTGCATGGGGGAGCAAGGGCCCGATCACAGTTGCTTGCAGCTTTAATTATTATTACTATTTTACTGACAAATTAATTGCCTTTTGGGGGGCTTTAACATACTCACAAACTCACCAATTTTTGCGTGCTCTTTCGTCCCTGTGAAAATTTTGGTGTGATATTGCTTTTGTTGGTGGGCAGAACAAAATGACTTGGCCACGCCCCTTAAGCTGCAGCCCCCGCAGCGTGTTTCACCGACATGCACCAAAATCGGTACATATCTTAATCATGCCCAGATGCATTGCTTGTTGCACGCCTGTTGCAGAGTGTTGAATTTTGAGGTTTTGCCATGAAAAACGAAATTGCTATAACTTTGGCATAAAGGCGTGCCATTCAACATTGGGCAGATCCTCTAATAACTTTTGGTCACAAGGTGGTCAGGCTCACATAAACCAAGTTTGGAGCCAATCCGATCAAATCTGTAGGATTGACCAGTGAATTAAAAATGGCCGACTTCCTGTTGGGTTTAGGCAATGGGTCCAATAGACTTTTTTGGCGAAACATCCAACTTTGCCGTGCAGTTATGGCGACACCATTTGGTGACATAACGGCATTTACAGGGAACTGTAAAGTGCCGTACCGGAAGACTTCCTTTGGCCAGACATCCTTTGTCATAAAGGGAGCTAATATATGGAATGGACTGCCTATCCAACTTAAAACAGAACAAAACTGTCAACATTTTAAAATTAAACTGAAGGAATTTTTAAAAGGTAATCAGTTATGTAGTCATGTGTAGGAGCGGGTAGGTGGGTGGGGTGGGAGGTAGGGTAGGTATAAAATATGCATGATGTGTATCTGTATGTAAATATGTGTATTTGTTGTTGTTGTGTATGTTGTTTTTTATGTCTTCTTTTTTAAAGGCCCTTCTAGGGACAGGCATTGGAAATTAGTGGTAGCTATAAATGCTGTGATACATTGCATTGGTTAATTGCTGTGCAATTCTCTATGCATATGTATCTGTCCCTATCAAATAAACATGAAATGAAATGAAATGAAATGTTCCAATCTTCCCCAAACTTCACATCATTCATATTAGTCCCGCCCTGAACACAATTACATAACCATATTTCCTGATAGTCTTAGCACCACCTAGTGGTGTTGTTTTACACTTTAACAAACTCCTCCTACAGATTTTGTCCAATCAACTTCAGATTTGGTACAGATCATCCTGAGACTATGCTGATCAAAAGTTATTAAAAGCTTTTCTCTATGTCAAGGGGCGTGGCCGCTATGGTGCCGCCATGTGTGATGCTTTGCCATGCATATTGGAGCGACTCTCTCTCCCACATACTTCATCCTAACTGTTTCAAAATTTCTGTTCATGACAAGAGCCCCGCCCTGCACGCCTCCTATTCTCATACTCACTCTAACTCATAGTGCCCCCTTGTGGAAACATGAAATGCCATATTTTCATATTGATAAACACCAACTCCTTCATTTTGTGGCCACATATTTATCAAGTTGATGAATCTCCACAGTGACACACGTGTGCTGTCATGTAACAGGCTGCCCATGGCGACTTTCGATCCTTTGTCATGGAATGTCAAGTCCTTATAACTCCATCATGCATTGCTCTTATTGGCCACAATTTGATATGTGTGATCATGGTCTGCCCCTGAACCCATCTGCATGGCAATATATTGGTCTTACTCATGGTATCACCTACTGGATGAATGAAACATAACGTTCTAAAGCCCACTGCAGAGGGTTTAATTTTGATGTTTCGCCATTAAACAGGAAATTGCTATAACTGTGGAGTAAATGGTCTGATGTCCACCAAACTTCACATGATTCATATTAGTCCTGCCCTGAACCTATTTATATGACAATATACTGTGATAGTCATAGCGCCACCTCGTAGCGAAAGGAAGTACTTCTCATCAGACACTTATCTTTTGATTAACCTGAAATTTCACTACTGTGGTCTATATTTGATGTACACAAACATGACATATTATCAGTGTCTATGCCCGCTACAGAGGGTTTAATTTTGATGTCTCGCCGTGAAACAGGAAATTGCTATAACTTTGGAGTAAATGGTCCGATGTCCACCAAACTTCACGATTCATATTCGTCCCACCCTGAACACATTTATATGACAATACACCATGATAGTCAGGGCGCAACCTAGTGGCAAAAGGAAATACTTCTTATAAGACACTTATCTTTGGATTAACCTGAAATCTCACTGTTGTGGTCTATATTTGATGTACACAAATATGACATATCATTAGTGTCTATGCCCGCTGCAGAGGGTTTAATTTTGATGTCTCGCCGTGAAACAGGAAATTGCTATAACTTTGGAGTAAATGGTCCGATGTCCACCAAACTTCACATGATTCATATTCGTCCCACCCTGAACACATTTATATGACAATATACCATGATAGTCAGAGCGCAACCTAGTGGCCAAAGGAAGTACTTCTTATCAGACACTTATCTTTGGATTAACCTGAAATTTTACTGTTGTGGTCTACATTTGATGTACACAAACATGACATATCATTAGTGTCTACGCCCACTGCAGAGGGTTTAATTTTGATGTCTCGCCATGAAACAGAAAATTGCTATAACTTTGGCGTAAATGGTCCGATATCCATCAAACGACAGATGATTCATATTAGTCCTGCCCTGAAAACATTTATATGACCATATTTCCTGATACTCACAGTGCCACCTGGTGGCGACAGGAAGTAGGTCTCATCAAACACTTATCATTTTATTTATCTGAAAGTTAAATACTGTGGTGTATATTTGATGTATAAAAACATGATGTATAATTATTGCGCTCTCCAACTCCCTCTAGTGGAAAGAGGAAGTGATACAAAATATGAAATATGTCATTCCAGCACTGTATCAAGGATATGCAAAGTCACTTTGACAGAAATGAACTGACGCATCAGAAGGCATCCTGCCAGCCCCCCCAATTTGCATGAAAGTGCGAGGGTCCGTTCATCGCTGCTTGCAGCTTTAATCTTATTTGGAAATTTAACAATACTCTTATTGAAAATACAGAATTTTGTGAGGAAGTTAAAAAACTGGTAATAGAGATAGTGAAATTGGAAATGTCACCTTTGAGTAAATGGGAATGTTAAAAACTAGAGAAACTGCAATAAGAATAAATACTCGTACTATCAAACTTAACCCTATGGGCCCGAACGACGCATAGTGCGTCCAAATTCACACCTGTTGTTCTCTATGGATTTTCTCCGCGACCGTGCATCATAGCGAGAAGCCACACATATCACCTGAAACAACGGAACCGTAGCGATAAGATCAGGCACTTGTTGGTAGTCCAATGTTTTCACAGCGAAAAAAAATGATAAAGTTACACTAAAATTATGTATAACAAAGCTTTCATACAGCTTTGCACACACATTACTCTTGGATGTATTACTCGTGAACGCAGGCTTGCACAGAAATGCCATGCATATCACATGAAAGTGCAGGACCAGAGCTTTCCAGTGATCACACATCATTGTGCTGTCATCCCATCATGCTATAAATCCAGATCAATTGTCTACAAAATAAAAACCTGACGAATTTCTTTACAATCCATTATACAGATCTTGTTATCAGTCACTTCATATAGTGAGGAATATCGTATCTTACCACGTCTTAGGCTTGCGTGTGTTTCTCCCTGTCTATCCACATTTGTAGTCTGGCTTTCAAGATGCAAATATCTCCATATTGTCCAGTTGACACTCCATCAAACTTTGTATGACAAGACCAGCACACTTCACCTGTGCGCAACAGACAACTGTAGCCTAATTATGCATGCTGACAGGGCAGTAGTCACCATATACATTGAGGGGGACAGAATATGTCTACTTCCAACTTGCTGTGGTGAGATACATGTAAAAATGTAAGAATTTACTAACACGGATTTGTTTTTTTCATTGATATAAAAATTTATATAAAATACAGGCACATAGAATGACATGAAATGATGGCAAATCTGGATAGCCCAGCTTGTCCTGAAAAAAACAAGATATAGGATGTATGTAGCCTTTATAATGACTGTATGAGCTTAAAAGTAAAGGCAGTAAAAATACCCCAAAAAAAGCCTAGAGCCCATAGGGTTAATAAATTAATAACACTTAAATATTTATAATAATAATATATTCCTCTTATCAGTATAATAATAATAATAATAGCAATAATAATAAATTCTATTTGTCATTTTTCAATTACCTTACTTCTATATCTAAGACATAAATCTATTACCACAATATATATCCTAATAAAATATTATATTATATGATTCTTAATATTATTACAAATATATAACATACTTTCATAATAAAAGTAAATATATATATTTACATACATACATACATACATACATATTGCAGTTAACAAGCCATCACTTAAAGTTTCTCCTGCGTTCCTCAGTGCTGTGATAGCAGTCTCTGCACGAATAACATAGTCTGTGACGCTCTCATTAACAGCTTTCTGAAGGGACGTCAGCTCCGTGTATAAGCTGATCACTCGTGGCTTCCCCTTACCAGCGTAATGGTCCCTCAGAATCTTTAGAGCCTTTCTGCCTTCATCCGCCGCATCCCTCATCACAAGGGACAGGCTTTTATCGTCCAACAGCTGAATCAGTTCTGCATACACCTGCATGCACCTCTTGATTTTTCTCAGCGTCGTCTGCTGCACCGGCACCGTCATCATCGGCTGGTGCTCTTCAAATTAAGCAGACGCAGGTGTGCCAGAAACTTAGTTTCCCACAACTCATAATTCTTCTCATCTCCGTCGAAACATAAATGGTTCCATCGGCTTCCAAGCTCCTTCCTGGGCCCATAACCTGTTGGAGCTGCCATCATAAAAAGAGCTGGGACACCAACTAAAATGTTTTAACTGACGGAGGAATAATCACACACAGCCATTGGTTTTGTTTGACCGGCATGCACACACACAGCTGGAGCCGGGGCAAGCAGTCATTTATTAATTTGCGACACCTGCTACCTGTTTACCACGCCCCCTCTCCAGACAACCCGGTCAGTGTAAGAGCACATTCAAGATCAACAGTATTCAACAAACTTTTAATTGTTTTTATGTGTAGGTGAAGACAGACCAGGGGGTATTCCAGAAAGGGAGTTTAGTGAAAACTGTGAGTATGTTAACGTTAATGAGGGAAACTCTGGGTTTTCATTTCCAGAAAGAGAGGTAAGTCAAACTCTGAGTCAATCGCCATGGCAACTGACTCTTTGAACCTGATCTACTCGCTGGCAGGTTGTCTATGAGAAACCCTGAGTTCACCCTGTCTCCTCCCTACTGCCGAGCCTGAAGCAAGCTGTCAGACACACATGGGTTGTTCGTATGTAGGAAATCCGATCGATATCGAGGCAGAATAAATACGCAATGCTTTATGCCAGGAGAGGATCTTCAGACCCTGTTTACACATGCTGTTATTCCCTAACGAATATCTGTTTGCAAGATAGGCTACCGTTTTTCATTAGACTCAATCATTTACCTCAACAACATTCTCCGGCCACACATAGCCTATCAAATCTGATACACCGCAGACATGCGCTCTCATCAGAGCAAATGTTGTGCATCACGCTACGGTTTTTTTTTTGCGAATGGTAGCTTTTTATATGATATTGGTGATGTTTTGCGGGCCTCTGCCTTCTTTCTGTTGGCTGAGTAGAACTCAAATGTTACTAAGCAGGACATTAGGCAAGAGGACATAAAAGCTGAAGCAGTATTTTTTAGGGGGTTTAAATTACTAGTGACCTACAGTACAAAATGAAATAGCCACTGAATGATTATGGTTATTTAAGCTACTTTGTTTAATAAATCAAATATGAATAAAACTAAGGAAAGGTACAATCATGGCCAAGTAAAATACTTTACCTTGAATAATGTTTTTATATTTCATTTTAAGCTGCTTCCAAGTGCATTTTTTCCCTGTGAGATTGCACCTATATGAAAATCATTTTTTATTCGAAACCACTCCACCACTTTTTCACCTGTATGCTACGATTTTAATTAGGAAGTGTGGTTAAATGTTAAATTAATGGACTAGTGCATTCAAACTTACGTGTTGACTCAGGCAGCAGTTTTCTCCCATGCCGCCTCTCTCTCCTTGGCAGCTTTAGCGATGTTACTTTTTTTTTTACGAAATATATGCTCATATTTGCTCATGAGCACCTCCAATTCCGCAGATGTAAAATAAGTTGATCGCTTTTTCTCTCCAGTTACCATGGTGAATCGAGGTATCGAGGCTCCATTGATGATGGCTTTTTCTCAGCCAGGCTGCAAACTGTGCCATTAGATCAGGCTACAGTTGTGTAGTGAACAAATAGTGTATTTATAAAAACATTCAGTTTGAAGTAGTTATAATTTCACATTTCACATTTCAAATTTCACGTCCAGACAGGTCTCTCTGACAGAAATCTCCGAAGGTTAACTTATCCCATTTGTTGTTTTATTTGTGTTAGTGGAGTCAGTTTAAAGTGAACTTTACTGTACTTATTATTTATGTGTTGTGTACAGTATGTGTTTTATGTGTTTTTCCTACAGTAAAAAAGGAAGGGGCAGCATCTTCTGTAACAGGCTGTGTTAAATGGGCATTTAATATCGCCTAATATTGATCACAGACCCCTGAATCTCATCATGGCAGACTTTACAATATCGGAAAATATTGTATCGTTGTCCATAGAATCGATATAAAATCGTATCATGATGAAACTGGTGATTTACACCCCTAATACCTAGTGGCCTTGAGCCTGGGGAGATAATCTCCTCACTCAGAGAAACAAGGTTATGATGTAACCAAACGTTCTCTTAAGGCTGTGCAATTAATTGTCTGGTGATTGCGATTACGATTTTGAGGTCAAACGATTTCAAAACTAATGAAATCGAGGGTAAACGATTTTTGGTCATGGACGCCTGGAGACGTTATTTTGTCTTCTACGGAAGCCGCACATGTGTATACCGCCCCCTCCCCTCCTCTCCTCTATTAACTCCATGAGTTTCAAAGATTATCTCCCCACCCAGTAGTTATATCAGAAAATACCCAATAGATGTGTATATACAAAAAAACACCAATGAACTATAAACAAATGTACAACATCTTGCATATTCAACGGTCTGTGACACCGCCAGACACTGTGTGCCACTGTACCGATGCCCAGGCGCCAGATGCAACCCGGTCAAAGACGAATAAGGATTTGAAAATTGAAAATAAATCAAATTGGCTAAAAATGCCAATTCAGGCACTTTCTATCTTTATTAGAGTGTTCTGTATATAACTCAACAAAAAGAATTTATTTTAAAAATGCAATTAACATTTTTCAGTCAATCATATGGATAATTCCATGGAAAATGTCCTTCCTGGGTAACGGGAATGGAATTGAAAATTAATTAAAATGTCTACCATTGTTGGCATATAAACGTTTATAGATAACTATAGTTAGAGCTCAACAAACAATTACTGCTCAGAAAACAACATTTTCATCATAATTAATGTAATATATTTAGATATTTATACTGAAATGGGTTCATTAGTTGCTGTTGATCACACAATGTTCCATGCCAAAAAGAGAAAAAAGATGGAAAATGTCTTAAAATGTTTTATAGTAAAGGTAAAAGGGTTGTTATTGTATCCTCAACTCAAGAAACATGATTGAGTAATATAACATGAAAATCTGGGTTAAATTACTTGACTGTGTCATTGTTACCCGGAATGACATGCTGT
>NC_065527.1:34814391-34832125 GCF_006386435.1 Epinephelus moara | reverse complement strand
ATTTGAAAGCGAGTAGATGACAAACAGTACAGTAAACTTGTAGATAAGTCAAATATATGTAATAACTTAGGTGGAAAATGCTTTAACATTTCATGCAGCCTACATACAGCCTCTCGGCTCAGCAAACGGTAAACAACCCTGCTGGCTTCTCTACGTGTCGCTTCTGTACGCAGTCAGTGGATCCCAAATGAATACGCCGCGATGCTACGCTGACGTGACGCTTTGCAGCTGGTGGAGCCCGGCCGTAATGATGAATGGATCTCTGTGTGCGTGGCTCCGGGAGGGGAGGGGGCGATTATTCGAAAAATCGTCGAATAGTTGCTATGATTTTCGAATAGTGTTTTTGCTTGTGCTGCCCATCCCTAGTAAGGCCCCAGCTCAGGGGCATTGAATTACATGGCCTACTGTGTGGTAGCACTTAGCACACTCTCCCCAAAGGAGGTGCCATGGCCACATTCAGGCAGTAAAAGCTGGCAAATGTGGATGGACTTGACCATGTAGCAGCTGCACAGACTAGAGGGTGACACGGGAGTGGATTTTCAGTCTTTTCCCATCCCACACCCACAAAAATAATCCCATCCCGTCCCAATCCCACGAAAAAGAAAAAAAAATCCTGTCCCTTCCCAATCCCACAAGAATGACTCCCGTCCCATCCCACTCCCATGTTGTGTTTCAGTTACAGTAAAAACAAAACAAAAAAATACAGTACATGGATCACACAATGCCTACCTTAGTTGAATATAAACCCAAATATGACATCTAATGTTGTGTTTTGATGTTTATTGCCTAATTATTTTTACATTCACTCCACCTTGAAGCTGTTCAGAATGATAAACACATTTGATTTCTGATGTGGTCAGACAACACATCATAAGAACCAGTTCTGAGAGAGAAAAACTAGTAAAGTATTGCAGTAAAAGTAATGTTTGGTTCCTCTGACTGATAATATTACATATGACATCATTAGACTATTAATACTGAAGCATCAGTGTTAGAGCAGCATGTCACTGTTGTAGCTGCTGGAGGTGGAGCTAGTTTCAAAAACTTGACTGTTGTTATTATGATTAGGCCTGTCACGATAACAAATTTTGCTGGGCGATTAATTACGTCAGAAATCATTGCGATAAGCGATAATATTGCATAATATTGTGCTTTTAAGACCATTTTTATTATTGTTGTCATTTTGCTGTTTTTGGACCATTTTTTAAGTAAGGGATAATGTATAATGAGCCGGTGAATAACTACGGCTACGTTAGCCCGATAAAAAAAGTAGCTGTTGTCAGGGCAGCATCCCTAGCAACGCTGGGCTACATAGCAACGGTCATTACACAGTAATATCAGACCTCTGAATGCCGTGACTGACCAATCAGAATACAGCATTTAATAGAGCCGTGTAATAAACGCATATAATGATAATAAAGGCATAATGATGCAAGTACACCCTTTTAAAGAGAAATAAACATTTATTTAACAATTTAGGAATGCAAAAAAGAACATTTAAATATCCGAAATAACACGTAAAAATATTGAAATAAATAAATAAATAGACTCAGTCTCTCCCTCTCAGGTGTGCAGTTAAGTTGGTCGTATTCGCTCTTTTTGTTGAGATGGTTTTAGAACAAACCCGGCACACCAGCTCGTCCAAATTACTGGGCTCCCCTCTGTCATTTGGTTTAAATTCAAAACACTCCCACACAGGGGCCGTGGCATTTGGTTTAGGAACAAGTTCCCTGTCTTTCTCTTAGCATTTGGTTTAGGAACAAGTTCCCTGTCTTTCTCTTACGCTCAACTCTCTGTTTTCTTCTCCGCCCCGTCTCCCCATCACGAAGATCACACTGTGTGTGTGTGTAGCCCGTGTAGCCCGATGTACGGCAGTGAACTCTCTTGTCGTCCAGTCTCTTTGGTGGAGAGAGACGAGGAAAACAAACACGCATGAATATGGCAATTAATCCCTTTTAATTTAACGTGCAATTAACCGACTTATCGCATATCGCGACAGGCCTAATTATGATTCCCAGTCCCGCCCGCTCCCGTTGACTTTTTTTCCCATCCCGTCCCAATCACGTGACGAATAGTGAAACTGATTCCCATCCCGTAGGAATCCCACTGGACTCACGTGACCCGTGGGACTCCCGAAAAAATGTCAGCCTCTAGCACAGACCTCCGAGAGAGTGGCACCCTGGACAAGGCCCACGAGGCAGCTACATCTCGTGGTGAGTGTGCCTGCGCACCCGCCGGTACTGGCATGGCAGCTCCTCTGTAAGCCTACTGAATTGTCGACCCAATGAGACAGCCTAGCCTTCGACACGGCTGGCCCTGGCACTGGGCCTTAAAGCATACAAAGAGTTGGTCTGCCTTTCTAAATGCTGCAGTGTGCTGATTTGAGTCTTTTTGACCCTCACTACCCTCCTTGGAGGGGTTGTAGGGTCGCAACTCCACCGACTGATTAAAATGAAAGTCTGTGAGTACTTTTGGAAGGAATGCAGGGTTTGGATGCAACATGACCCCAGCGTCATCCAGCAGGAAATGACAACAGCTCTTATCCACTGACAGAGCATGCAGTTCCCCCACTCTTTTGGGTGATGTCACTGCTAAGAGAAAAAACACTTTGGGTACGTCCCAGGTCTCTTATTTTATACTGCTAACTCCTAACTCCTTACTTGAACCGGAAGTCGTTCGAGGTCCGCCATCTTTAAGGCCGTCTCATGTCTCTTATTCCTGCCAGTAAGGAGTTAGCATTAGGAGTTAGGAGGGATCTGTTAGGTGCGATGAGTAAGGTAACACGAGAGGTTCCTAACATGAAGTCTTTTTCAGCTTGAGGCCCTGACGTATAAATACCCACCCCCTACGTCTGGCTCATTTGAACGAGATGGCGGAGAAAAAGCGCAAGTGTACCCGTTACATGTATTCTTTGCAATGAAACGCTGTAATTCACATGCCTACGAGAGAGACAGAGACAAAGAGTAACATTAATGATATTTCGTGCAAGACTGTCATGTTGCAATTAAGTTTATTTCATTCACAACCCGTTGCGTTGTTCAGCGGACTGTCGGTGATGTGTGGCTGTTAAATGTGCAGCTGCTCATGTCCAGAACCAGACGTGTTGATTTAACACCAAGCGCACACACACACAAACACACACACATTTGCCCATCATTAATTGTCCTGCATGTCATGTGAGTGGAATAATGTTTAATAGCCTGTAGGTAATATTAATTATTAATATTAATATTAATTAATATTATTACTTTCATTAATGTTGTTTTAAGCTACTGTCATTACCGTCTGTCCTGCATCTCTCTCTGTCTCTCTCTCTGTCTCTCTGTATCTCTCTCTGTCTCATTGTGTCATACGGATTACTGTTAATTTATCATGTTGATATGTTCTGTACATCTATTGCACGTCTGTCCGTCCTGGAAGAGGGATCCCTCCTCAGTTGCTCTTCCTGAGGTTTCTACTGTTTTTTCCCCGTTAAAGGGTTTTTTTGGGGAGTTTTTCCTTATCCGCTGTGAGGGTCCTAAAGACAGAGGGATGTCGTATGCTGTAAAGCCCTGTGAGGCAAATTGTGATTTGTGATATTGGGCTTTATAAATAAAATTGAATTGATTGAGGTAGACTGACAGGTCTGATATGTCTTATTCACTCAGCAGCTGACTTGTTGAATGATGGCGAGTGGATTTAATAATAGTGATAATAATAATAATGATAATGATGCTCATCACAGTGACAGTGGCAGGGCTACAGGTTCTTTAATTGCGACAAACTTCGGCAAATGACTCAATAACAATGGTAATACATGCAAAAGTGTGTGACCAAAGTCATGACAGCGGGGGGTGGGGGTTATGGCTTTGATCAGTAAATATAATGTGACTTGGGATGTAACGTTACGCCAAATGCTGGCTCCGTTATGCAGCAGATCCAGCTGTGTTGCCGTCATCAGAAAAGGACGTTACTTTACGTGACGCTTCAGAGTAAGGCCGTCTCATGTCTCTTAATCAGCAATCCTCACTCCTCAATCCTAACTCCTGACTCCTTGCATGTTTTCCTAAGTGGGAGGGACTAAACAGTTAGGTAAGGTGGCTAGGTTAGGTGGTTAGCAGTAATTCTAAGGGACTTGGGACGTGCCCTTTAAGAGCCAGCCACTAAATGCTGACTGACTCCAGAGGCTCAGAAGGTTCCTGCTGCAGGGCAGCCAAAACCTGACCCAGGTCCCACAGTGGAATGGCCGGCCTGCTGGTGCATAGTGCAAGCCTCTGCGCACCCTTCAGGAACTGAGAGATGAGGCTGCAGTCACCATCTGCAAGCCTATAATCCCCTATATGAGCAGCCTTGATAGCTGCCACACAAGAACAGCGGGCAATGGTCATTGTCCCAGGTTGTGAACAGGTCTAGGAACCATGTCTATGCCCAGGTCCACAGCCTGTGTGCTATTCTGCAGAGGATTGGCAAACCCAGGCCCCCTTGCCTGTTGACATATGCTGCTGCCACTGTGCTGTCGGTTCTTACTAGCATGTGAAGACCTTGCAGACTCGGGAGAAAATGCTGGAGGGCTAGGTGAAAGGCTCTCAGCTCTGGAGCATTGATATACTGGCGCTCCAAATCCCACTGGTGCCCCTGCCCTCGTGGAGTGCGCCCCACCCCTCCAGGGACGCATCTTGTTACATCCCCGTTTGAGCCCAGGGGATGAGGGGAGTAACATATAAAATGTTTACCGGGTGTTTTTGGAAGAAGGAGAGAGGAGAGCAGGTCAACATTAACTGGACAATGATTTATTTACAAAAACAGAATATAATGCAAACTGTAAAGCGAGCTGCTCCAAATGAGTAGCCGGACCACCTATAACACACAAGCAAAAGAAATGTAAGTTTGGGTCAACAAAACAGCAAAACTACAAAACAACACCCTCCCTTCCACACCAAGGGAGTACTCACCGGTCGTTTAACACGAAAATGCTTCTAGGCTACCTGACAACACACACCACACACAGCTCTGCTGCCACGGTCCACTGAACGGTTGCAGCCAGTCCTTCCGCTTTTTATGGCTCCCCCATTACAAGTGGCTTCAGGTGTGCTGATCCACTAGTAATAAGGGAGAGGCGGGACCTGGAGAAAAAACAAAGGGAAGGGGACACAAAGAAAAACAACACACAGGCCAGCAGCCGTAACACATCTGTAGAGAGCAACTGGCGACACAGTACTGGACCAAGCATACTGCCCCTCGAGATGTTGGCTGGGTCCTGCCACCAACTGAGGTCAAAGCTGCATGGTGACGAGCACTGTTGCCTGCAGCTGTCTCTGCGGACAAAGCCCCAGGCTGAAGAGATGCCTCTGGACTGGACGCATGTGTAGAAGAGCCAATGGCACATAGGACCCAAGAGGCGGAGACACAGCTACCATGACCCTGATGTACCTGAATACCTGACCGGAGTGGGAATGAAGGGGTCAGGAGAATGACTGGGCTGGATGACAGGAGGAGCTGGAACCAAAGGAGGAGTCAGAGGAGCTGAAGGAGCTGGAATGTCAACTGGAGTTGTTGTGGAGTGTGGCAAGATGGGTGGAACCCTGATCCATATGGCTGCCAAGCTGCGAAAAACTGGTGTTGAGGTTGTGGAGAGTGTCCATGATCTCTCGTAGTGCGTTCTCATGCTGCCCCACAAGAGCTCCTTGAGAAGAAATCGGCTGCTTAATCTTCTTAGTCTCTGCAGGGTCCATTGTAGCCAGATAATTCTGTTTTTGGTTGGTTTTGGTTTCTGGCTGGACCCTAAAGCAGAGACAGACGCAGGTTTATGGAAACAAAAAGAGTTTATGGACGAAAGAAATCACTGCAGAAACAACACTGGAAAAGAGTACGCTTGGCATTACAGACACAGACGGAATTATCTGGCAGAGTAGTGGAGTGACGACCAGGTATTTGAAGGTAGGTTAATGAGCTGAGTGGAAACAGGTGTGCCTCATCAGCTGCAGTGGGAAGAGCCAGCGGTGCCCCCTGCCACACACAAGCCTGGCAGGAACAAACAGAAAGGGAAGGTGGAAGGGAGAACACATAAAAATCCACCCAAAGACCAAAACCAAAATAGACTCATCACAAAAATGCCTCACCAAAAATCAGGGACTCCTTAAAGAAAAGTCAGGATACAGAGAGAATTAAAGCTGCAAGCAGCGATGAACGGGCCCTCGCACCTCTGCGCAACTCTGGGATGCTAGCACAATGGTGGCTGACGCTGCAGTTAATTTCTGTCAAAGTCAGACAGCACATGCAGGAGTGAGATGGCATATCCTTCATTCAGTCCTGGAATGATTATTTCACATTTTGTACCACTTCCTCTTCTCACTAGAGGGAGTTGGAGAAAGCACTAATGATATGTCATGTTTCTATACATGAAATATAGATCACACCATGTAAATGTCAGGTAAATAAAAAATAAGTGTTTGAAAAGACGTACTCCCTGACGCCACTAGGTGGCGCTGTACTCTTCACTGAATATTGAGATATAGATCTGTCCAGGGTGGGACTGTCATCAATCTTGTGAAATCTGGGGAAGATTGGACCATGTATGCTGGAGTTACAATCCACTTTCTCTTTATGGTGACACATGGGCCTCTAGTTTCGCAGACCGGGCGAGGCGGAGGTGCAGCACACCTGCGCTTTGCCAACTGGGTGTGTCCAGGCGGATTTTGCAAGTTTGGCACACCGTGCGCGCTGGCGCAGCTACTCCTCTTTCCCACCTCCGTCCCTCCTACCTGCACAAGTCGGAAAGAGGGAGGAGAGAAGGCGCGGAGTAGGTTTTACACAGCCGATTCACATCACACCAATCAAATGAGCCCCTCTCCTTGCCCTTAAATGTGCCGCGCAAAGGCGTAATAAGACTTTACTCAGTTTGCCATGGCAGAAGAGAGCAGCAGCGTCAGACAGCCAAACTTCTCCCAGGAGGAAACTGATGTTTTGGTCCGGGAGGTCCACGCTCGCAGTGTCCGAATATACGGAACTGCGAGCAGACCTCCACGGGCTGATGATGCAAAGGTAGCCTGGGAGGAGGTCACCACAATTGTAAATCAATGTTGCGTTTCTCTCGTGTGCACGCGCGCTTTCTCTTTCTCTCTCGCAGTCTCACTCTGTTTCTATTCTTTTGACTTTTCTAAGATGACAGATGCTGAATATATACTCCCTATCTGATGCTGTGGCTGTTTATTGTTGTCTGAGAGGGATGTGAACTCATTAGTTTGCAGCTGTGTTAATCAAATCAGGTTGGGTTTCCATTACGCGTGCCAAACGGTGCCAATCCCCTTTGATCTGACATCAGATGTGACGGGACAGTCGATATAGAGATACATTTATGTGCTGATTGCAGATAGTTGCATTGAATAGTGGTTTTTGTGGGTATTTATTGCATCGTTAACGTCCCTGACATTCTGGAAACCTGCCTGTGAGGTTTTGGTGACGTGTGCGCACTGTCCGCCGGTCAGCAAAACTTGCACTTGCACTGGCTGCGCTCCGCCTGCGTTGACAGTAGACCTGGTTTCAGCTGGTGAGCTTTTAGCGCACCTTCGGCGAAGCCTTTTGACACGAAACTGTCACTGCGCCAAGCTGGATCTGTCGACACCTCCCCCTGCTGCGCCGCCACACCCATCTCAGCGCACCTCGATCTGCCAAACTACCAAACTGAGCGCGCCTCGGGTTGCGCTGCTTGAAACTAGCTCTGCGCGGGGTTCGCCACCCTGCGCTGCGCCGGGAAACTAGAGGCCATGGAGGTTAAACACCTTGCCATGGTCACACGGTTTGAGGAAAACTCAAGCCTGTTATAACTTTTCTTCTTCAAGGTGTTTCGGTGGGACAGAGCAACGTTTGAAGTCAATCGGATAAAATCTCTAGGACAAGTTCGTTAATTTACAAGCCCTGGAAATGGGCAAAAATGCACAAAAGTGGCACCTTGAGCCATCTTGACACATCAAAGCACAAAAATCACATCAGACAACAGAATTTGGGAACTCTGATGTGGGTGCCATGCGATGAAAAGTCAGGAGCTTAATTTTTGAGTATCGTCAAGGTCTTAGGTCTTTTTATCAGCAAATTTTAGGTGGAGCTAATTAACCTGTAGTAGAGGGACATAAAAGAATGAACAAAGTAACTTTCTGTTGCCAGTAGGTGGCGCTATGACGGTGATGCAAAATTCCTCTGTAGATGTGTTCAGGGTTGGACTCTCATCACATGTGTGTAATTTTGGAAAGATATGCATACGTGGAGTCAAGTTACAGCAACGTTTATCATCATGGCGAAACCGAAATTCTTAGGAAGCAAATTAAATAACTTTTCTTCTTCAAGGTCTTGCGGTGGGAGAGACAAAGGTTTGAAGTTTGAAATCGGATGAAATCTCTAGGAGGAACTTAGTTCATTTAAGCCCCCTGGAAATGGCCAAAAATGCAACAAAATTGCACAGTAAATTCAAAATGGCCGACTTTCTGTTGGGTTTAGAGCATGCATCCAAGAGGCTTTTTTTGTACGTCTTGGGAGTGTTACAGATGCCTACAAAATTTCATACACATAGGTTAAAATAGCTTCAGGGGCTGTTCCCTCAAAATTTTGTAGGAGGCGTTAGCCATTTTTTGGTGCCCAAGAGTAAGACCCTTAAAATATCAAATTTTTCACCAGTTCTGATATATCTGCAAACTTTCATGAGTTTTTGAGTATGTTAAGCCCCCCAAAAAGGCAGTTCATTTGGAGGAAGAAGAAGAAGAAAAATTCCTTGCATTTCAATAAGGTCCTTGCACCGCTAGCAAGAAAGTTAAAGGCCCTAAAGATTGAATGAATAAATAAAGAAAAAGTTTTGAAAATGTTGTCCCCCTGCCTATATTTCCTAACGGTTGGCCTGGGAATCACCAAAGACCTGTGGATGAAACTAAATCAAACAAGTTATCTACAGTGCCTGCTAAATGGGTGACAACTCACTGCCGAAAAGTCAACACCGTGGAAGACTTGGGCGACGCAGACCTCTTTTTATTTTTGGAAACTGAAAACTATTTTCATCAGCTGGAACAAAGCTTTTATTTTCTTTTATTTCCTTTGATTTCACAGATATAAACTATAAATTGTGAAGGCAATAAAGCCCCAACACAATGGCATTTTATGTCTTCTGTGTGATTTATCCTGGCTTCATGTGAGTAGAGTCACAGTAGAGCTATTGTATAAATTTATACAATGTAAAATGTCTTTGGCTTGTGCTAGTAATGTTAGCATGTTATATCTGTGGGGAAAACATGTCTAGTATGAGACTATGAGATTATTTTGACGGTGACCCTTGTGAGTTGTAATTGAGTTTTTGTAACGATACCTTTTGTTAAATGTTGCTGTTGTTCCTGGGGTGCCCTTTGGCTCACATGGTAGAGTGTGCGCCCCATATAGGCTGAGGCTTTTGCAGCTGCCTAGGTCTGATTAGAAAAATTAATAGTTTGACAGGCTTAAGCATTTCATATTTAAAGTTGTCCTGCATATATTTCTATTTTCTAACATTACCATAGTTACAACACTAATGTAATTTTTCTTCTCTTTCCTTCCTTAGACAGGATGTTAGTTTGAGGTTTACTGTACTTTATTGGCAGTGTCAAGACTGAGGCTATTTGGGAAGCAAAGGTTCGTCTGCCAAAAGCTTTTTTCCTGAGATGAAAAAATATTATATTATCTTGTTTACAAGTATTATTTGCTTCATTTTTGAAATTGTTTAACCTCACCAGGATTTGGATGAGGTTGTGGCCCCTGATTAGTTTTAAACACTAATTCAATCAAGTTTCATTCAACCTTTGCTTGGCTATATTCAACCTTAAGTGCACTAACTTAATTTATCTGACAATAAAGATATTAATTGTATGACAGCTTGAAGACAGATCTTCAAAGTGATGCCAAAAGGGTGACCATGTTTTTTTCTATTTAAAAACTCTCTTCAGTCTTGCATTCTCACACATGTTGAACATCCTTTGGCGATACATTAGATTTCTATAGAGCTCTGTCTCCCTGACTGCATTGTTCTCCATTTTCCACAGTTCTGCTCCCACGGGAGCACACTGACCTCTGTCACTATGTTCATAGGCACAAGCTGCAAGTATGACTACTGTCACACTGACTGTCAATGGAGTCACAACTAAAGCCCCGGCCTCATGTTTTTACCCTATTATTCCCTCTCCCCTTATCAGCATGTCACACTCACTCTGGACTGCAGCCAAGCATAAAAGGTTGATCTCAAATTTCCGGTTTTCTGAGATGTAAAAATTAGCAAATGCTCTGTCAGATCAAATGACTTCTTGGAAGCCCCCAAGGTTCTTTTATTCTCAGCTGCTCCTCATCCATATCTCCACCTTGATGATGTGATGTGACAGACAGCTTTTTGGGGTAATTGGAGATCATTTTGAGAGCAAAAGGGGGAAAAACACTCCCTACCTCTGTGTAACAATAATGGCATGAGCTGGACAGTTTTGGAGTGGATATATTTTCAGTGGCATCAAAAGGAAGATGAGGACAGTCAGAGAGCCCTGGGAAAGGCTTGTAAGAGGACACTTGGGTCTTGGGGCAAAGTTTCGGCAGGATAAAGGTGGAGAGGAGGCTTTGTCTGCTCACTGTATCATTTGGATAATGGACATACACATACATCATGATGGTGAGCTCATCCACTCAGCATTGGCTGGTTGAGGCTCAGTGAAGAACAAATTTTTCAACACAAAATCTTCATCTAGAGCATTCAACTGTATTAATACTGATCCTGTTATCAGCTGATCCCCACACTCTAAACATTAAATCCCATCAGAGTTAGAGTCTGCCTTTATAAAACTAGCACAAGATATGAGGTTGTTCTTGAATCACCAAAGGAAGCAGTTCATCATCTATCCTGGAACAAAGTCCTGCTGTGTTGGTTATTACAGCCTTATAGAAAGGCTTTAATAGGCTATCAGTTATCAGTATTATACAGTATCTGTTATTGCCTTTTACGTAACACTCTGTGGGTCTCTCAGAGGAGGCAATTCTTTAAGATCCCTTCCGACATCAAAAAGAAAAAAAAATTATTACAAAGAGTGCAATATCAGTGTTATAGACTGTAATTTAAGAGCATGTTGGTGCAAATGCAGGTTTCCAGGAGGATGAGATCATCAAGAAAGCAAAAAAGGCAAATGCTCCTCGAACATTCTGTGTTGTCACCTTATACCCCATAAGGAACAAACAGCACAGCCTTTATGTTCTCCTGTCTGCAGGGGTTGTGCGTGTGTTACAATAGGACAGCCTCATGGATAGGAAACCCTGTATCCTTAATGTGTACAGCAGTAGATTATCTTGGAGTTATCCATACCAGCTATTACTGGTGGTGAATAAAAATGTGTGTTAACATACATCTTGCCTAATGCAATTAAAATCTTACAGCCTAAATCTTACAGCTGCTCTCATAAAGAAAAATCCTTCTCAGAAAACCTAGTTTGCTTAGTTTTGCTGAGGTAAACATATCCTGCATACATGCATTATATGTCTCAGAGTTAATACACAGAAAAACAAAGTGTTCCCTTGCATGCATGTTTATGGATCAGTGACTAGCTTGCAGCACCCCTCCCTTTGCCATATGGGAGTGCATCATACAATAACTGGAGGTCATACTGTATATGGGGAGCAATTTGGGGTTCATTGTTATTTCTGAGTACACATATCAATGGTGTTGTCGGGGGCCTCCCTAGTGTAGTGGTTAGAGCACTCATGCGGAAGGTCCAGGGTTCGACGTTCCTGCTGGGGTCTACGTCAGCAAAGGCATGCGCTCGCAAGAGATTCCCACTGCCGAATCAAATCAAATCAAAGATTAGATTCCTTAGGGAGTAACTCCGGAATCTGAGGCAAGTCCTCAAACGAGGGCGCATCTCAAGTACGTTGTAGAAGGGAGGTTCCAGACGTAAAAATGGATTCATTCATTTCTGTGATGTTTCTGGAGATGCTTTACTACACTAATGTTTGGCAGCCACAGTTAGCCCTTCTGTTTTCTTTGCACATTGCATTTTAGGACAATAACACTATTAAAGTCACAGAGAAATTGAATGAGAGCAGAAAGGACAATCCCATTCAAATCAAAGTAGCATGATAGTCAGAGTAGCAGACACTTTTAAAGGAAACAGGCATTGTGGCAGGATGCACCATGTTCTGACCTTTACCATGGCCATAAAGGTCATCATCCAAGCATCTTGCTGAGTGGTAGTAGGAGAACAGCTCAAATCCTGTGTGCAGCTCCCACCCATCAGGGTTTAGAGTTCAGTCCGCACAAATGTCTCTCCTTGGTTCTGCTTTCCCCATGCTCCTTTATATTTTCTGACTGAAAATAACCCTCAGTCCCGGCGTCTCCATTCAAGCTCCGCCAACGAGATCTCTCCGACTCCAACTCAGACCGCGGGGGTCCGCAGATCTCAGGCCTCCTCTCCTCCTTCAGCGAGGACCAGACACCGCGGGCACGGGCGTAGGCGCCAGCTCCAACCCTCTCCTCATAGGCAGCTGACCCCATCGCCTAGGCTTCCAGCTCCCGGCTCTCCACCATGGCGCACCCGCGGTGTGCCCTCATCTGCGAGCCGGCAGTCTGAGCCCAGTATCAGAGACTGGACCGTCACTCGCCTCCAACGTTTTCTGCGGAGTGAGGGCATCCCATTTCACAGCAACGCCAACAAAACCACACTTTTTCGACTGTATTCAGCCTCTATAAATGCAGCAACAGACTCCATACCTCCCGCTCTTCTGGCTTCCTCACCCGTGCCACCAACTGCCGGTGTCGTCAGGCGTGACGTCACAGGGTTGTCGCTGCCTCAGCCACAGCCTGCATCATCAGCCCCCTCTGGTGGGGGCCAGGTTGTATGTCCCCCTGTGCCTGCTCCCTCTGTTCCTGAATTCTCTCAGATGATTTCAGCTTTCTTTTCATCCCTGTCTTCGCAGGCTTCACAAAATCCCTGTGCACATACATCCTTTCATCCCATCATCCCTTCCTCTACCCTTCCTTCAGCTGTTCCCAGCAACACAGCTTCTGCTTCTCTTTTTTCTGCAATAGCCAACGCAGCAGCAGGAGAGCCTCAGTCAGCAACTCAAGGGGTCCCACCACAGGCTAACCAACTCTGTGATCTCCAGCCTCCTCCTTCACTTCCAACTGATCTATCCTTTCCCCCTCCCCTCCCCATCCCCACCCCATCCCTCTATCCTTTCCCCCTCCCCTCCCCATCCCCACCCCATCCCTTCCCCAACACCCAAATGTATTTTCTTATTGTACCGGCAATTTCACCCTTGCCACAGCAGCACCACCTGTTCAGCCAGCTTCATCTGTCTTTCGCCCTTCTCCTGTCTCTCCTGCACTACACCAACAGATTCTCACTGGTAATTATGTAGATTTAGCCCAGCTTCTTAAGCCATCAGGCATTGACACTAATCAGCTCAGGGAAGTGCAGACAAACTTCGGCCCCGTGCAACTCCGCCACTCACTGCCCTCACAGTCTAAAGACCTAACCCCCACAGAATTTGCCTTCGCTTTTTCTCTCTACCGTGACGTTATCTGTTCTGCGTTTCCCACACGGAGAGCAGAGCTGGATGATTATCTATCCATTGTGCTCGACATGGCCCTACGTTTTGGAGGGACGGGTTTTACAGTTACCATGTGCACTTCGCTAACCAAGCAGCTGGCCGGATACAGCAATTTAACCAGGGAACGTACTGGGGCACCCTTGACTCTGAACTCTACTGCCGCATATTCACAGCCCGCACATCCCTCTCCTGCGAGCTATGTGGAGCCCCTTCTCACCCTGCCACAGCATGCACTGTCACTGCTCCACTAACTCGCTCACGTCCATCTTCCTCATGCAACACCACAGCCTTTAACCGCCTGTCACCTGCCGCACCCCCACCTCCCATCATTCCTAGGCCCGCTAACATACGTCCTTCGCGCAATGTCCCCCTGTCAAAGGGGGTCGACAGACGGGGAAGGCCGATCCTCTACCAGGGCGGCAGGATGGTGTGCAACAATTTCAACCACCTGGGCTGCGCTCTTTCCAACTGCCGCCTCCTGCATGTCTGCTCCTTCTGCGGCAGTGCACATGCCAGGAGCACCTACCCCCAGAATCCAACCACAGCTGCAGACCAACTTGTACAGCACCTCAGCACCCCCGTTCAGGTAAATGTCCTTGCTACCGCTCTACAAAACCATCCTGATAGACAGCTTGTTCATTTTCTCATAGATGGCTTCACACATGGTTTTCATCCCGTATGGCAGTTCTCCCTGACATTTCCCACGTCTATCACAACCTCCAGTCTGCTCTTGCAGAACCTCACACCATCGACACCCTGTTGGCTAAAGAGGTCAAAGAAGGATTCATGATAGGCCCGTTCGATATTCCTCCTTTTCCACTGTTCTGCATCAGCCCAATAGGTGTTGCCACTCGCAAATACTCCGGAAAAAAGAGGCTAATCATGGACCTGTCTTCCCCACATGGCTCACACATTCCAAGCATCAACAGTGTCATTCCCAGTCCGTATTTCTCCATGCAATACGCAACCATCGACCATGCCATCACCCTCATTCGGCTAGCAGGACATGGAGCTTGGCTTTCTAAAGCAGACATCACCAGCGCATTCAAAGTTTTGCCAATTCATCCTGACTTCTGGCGTTTTTTCAGCGTTTGCTGAAAAGGGGCATATTATTTTTCCGTGCACCTTACCTTTGGCTGCAAAAGCAGTCCTAAGATCTTCGATTCTCTTTCAATAGCCCTATGCTGGATCCTTACTAACAACCACAGGCTCCCTTACATTCTCCATCTTCTCGACGATTTTGTCGTCATCACTCCACCATCCTCACCTCCTCGCCACGGGCTCAATACGCTCACTAACGCTTTCTCACCTCCTCGCCACGGGCTCAATACGCTCACTAACGCTTTCTCTGAACTCGGCGTCCCTCTTTCTGAAGAGAAAACATCAGGACCTGGCACTTCCATTGAGTTCCTAGGCATCACCCTGGACTCAATTTCCTTCCAAGCATCTCTGCCCTTGGAGAAAAGTCTGAGGACATTCAACTTTTCACAGACGCGTCTCCCTCCACAGGTTTTGGCGGCTACTATGGAGGGAGATGGTTCGCCTCCGCTTGGCCCCCAGAGTTCGAATCCCTTGATTCAGAGTCCCGCTCTCCTTCCTCTGCGCTTCACGAGCTGTATCCCATCATAATAGCTGCCATTCTTTGGTGGCACGAATTGTCTAGGAAGTCCATACTTATCCACTCTGGTAACACCGCAGTCATAGAGATCCTGAACAAAGGTTGATCTCGTTCTTTAGCCATCATGCAGTTCCTGTGCAGACTCACCTTATTCTCAGCTGAACATCAGTTCATCCTCCGGGCAGCCCACATTCCCGGTCATCACAACAACATTGCTGACTCATTGTCTCGCTTCTCGTTCCAGAAATTCAGACACTTAGCTCCAGAATCGGATCTTCACCCAACACCTATCCCACCGTTTTCAGCCACAATATTCAACTTGCTCCACAGCTGTCAAACCTCTCTCATGCTTCACAAGAAGCCATCCTTAACAGTCTTGCCCCAAGCACACTCTCAGCCTACCTAACTGGCTGGAATTGCTTCAAGGCATATCACTCCACCTACCAGCTGCCTTTTCCCTCTCTGGACGTCATGTCCATCTGCAATTTCATCAACCATGCTCATTCCATCCAAAAAAATACAGTCCTCCACCATTCAGACCTACTTAGCAGGAATCAACTTCTTCATCAAACTAGTCACTGGTTTCCATTGTCCTTCAACCTCCCATTCTCACGTTACTATGTTAATAAAAGGCCTGCATAAAAAGGAACCGGCTCTCCCAGCCTCTGCATATGGTTGACCTAACCCTAGAATCCATGTTTCTGCTGGCCTTTTTTGGATTCCTGAGGTGCTCTGAATTTGCCCCGACTTCATCCGTCTATAATCCTTCTCATCACCCCAGTCTATCTGACATAACCATCCACACTGCTGACTCACTCATATTCACGCTCCGAAGGAGCAAAACAGATCAGTTGGGAGTTTCTTTCCCTATCTACTTATTCCGCCTCGAATCCTACCTCAGCCCATACGAGCCACTGACCGAATACATCAGCTCCAGGTATGCTGCCAAGGCATCACCTCAACACCCACTCTTTCTCACTGAAACAGGAAAAATGGCCAATCGATTCTGGTTCCAGAAACACTTACACCAAGTCCTACGCATTTCAGGCGTATCTCCAGAACTCTATTCTAGCCACTCCTTCCGCATTGGCGCAGCATCCACAGCAGCCAGACTAGGCATCTCAGACCAAACCATTCAGGTCCTAGGCCGCTGGTCATCCCAAGCATATCGCTCCTACATCCGCAACAATCTTAACAATCTCCGTCAAGCTCACGTTCAAATCAGTTCAATTTAAATCTGACTCTTTTGGGGGCCAGTAATCAGCTCGGGTGGATATACATGCCTGAGACGGAATGCCCACACTGAGTCTCCCTCCGCCCGGTCTTCAATACATCCTCCCAGACCAGCCTAACAGATGACATCTTCCCTCTACCTCACCCACATCCATTCATCTATTCTCAACATTCAATAACTCCTGCATTCCATTAAACCTTTAAACGACATATTGTTGTGCCGTGGTTCTTGCTAGTGAAATGTAGTTAATCTGTTAACTTAGGTTCGGGAGCAGAACCACGCCTTAACCACACCTCTAATCACCTGCCAAGCCTACTTATACCGGGTCAACCCATCCTACCCTATTTGTCTCAAGATTTCTCGACCCACCCTGCCTTTCCCTTCCCTTCATCCTTCCATCTTCCGACTTCTTCCCTACCCTCATCCCTTCATCCCCTCATCCCTTCATCCTTCTACCTCATCCCTTCCCTCATCCCTTCATCCCCTCATCCCATCATCTTCCTACCTCATCCCTACCCTCATCCCTTCACTCCTTCCTTCCTATTCAATCCGGTGCATACCTCTCCCATGTCTCATTCTAGGCACTGTCTGGGGGCCAGTAATCAGCTCTGGTGGATATACATGCCTGAGACGGAACGCCCACACTGAGTCTTCAATACATCCTCCCAGACCAGCCTAACAGATGACATCTTCCCTCTACCTCACCCACATCCATTCATCTATTCTTAATATTCAATAACTCCTGCATTCCATTAAACCTTTAAACGACATATTGTTGTAGCGTGGTTCTTGCTAGTGAAGTTATCATTCGGATTCACCCAGTGACGATTGTGAAGAGAGCAACTAGAGAAAACCTGGGGCCTTACTTATAAATGTGACGTATGCACAGAAGGCGGCGTATGCCACTCTCTAAGCAAACTCAGGGATTTATAAAAATCAAACTTGACGGGAAAATGTGTGGTCTTCCACGGAAGCTGTGACTCCCACTTGTGGGATAATAAAGTTTACCTTGACCTTGTTCTTGACTCAAGCATATGCACAAAAACTGCAGACATCAATCAATCAATCAATTTTATTTATAAAGCCCAATATCACAAATCACAATTTGCCTCACAGGGCTTTACAGCATACGACATCCCTCTGTCCTTATGACCCTCGCAGCGGATAAGGAAAAACTCCCCAAAAAAACCCCTTTAACGGGGAAAAAAAACGGTAGAAACCTCAGGAAGAGCAACTGAGGAGGGATCCCTCTTCCAGGACGGACAGACGTGCAATAGATGTCGTACAGAACAGATCAGCATAATAAATTAACA
>NC_065527.1:34796365-34809107 GCF_006386435.1 Epinephelus moara | reverse complement strand
AAGACTTGAAGTAGACGTTAAAGCAACTGTAGTGAGAAAACAGGCTAGCAGAATTCACCAGAGCAGTACAGAGACGCTGTCACAGAAACACCGGAAATGACACAACTCGCTTACCGCAATACGTCAGCACGTCAGTCCAAATCAAGGTGACATGAGACACTGCGACCCCCGTGGCAGAAAGATGAAAAGGAAGAAATGTTGTGAATTTGATATCGTGTAAAATAAAGACAGATATGACCTTTCACGTTATATATTTGAAGAGTGTACCCGCAAAAACAGATAAACATGAATAAAGAACAAACATGTTTTTGACTGATAGTCCCTGGTGTGCACAGATAAAAAACACAAGTTAGGAGACTAAATACAAGTAGATATCTTTATTTCAAAATAACTCTTTAGGTACATTCTATAATCATTAGATAATATGATGAACTTTAGTCTGTCAAATAATGATGTAAACAGTTGGACAAATCGAGTATACGCTGCTGCCATTTTCGATGCCTTAGTCGAGCAGATAAGACTGGAGAGTGTTAATGTTATCCTATATGAGCTAATATATTTTGTTTTATAATGTGTTCGTTTTATGGCTTTTAATTCTCTTTATCACTGTGTGTTAAATGTGTTGTATGCCATTGTAAAGCGCTGTGTCACTGTTACAAAAAGTGTAAACAAATAACGTGTATAATCATAATTATTAATATTTATCTCGTGTGTTTGTTGGCCAAAACTCTGTTACCATCAGGGAATTCCTTTTCACATACAATCAGTCAGTTGATGGGTGGGTATAAAAAGCAGCGATCACAGTGCGTAAAGATGCATGATGGCTTATTTGGCACTGTTAGAGTATGTGGTGGATGGGACACTCTGGAGGGAGCGGATATTCAGGGACCAGCAAGACCTACTGGCCAACGATGATGAGTGGCTTATGAGCCAGTTCCGACTGCCATGTGCAGTGCTGCTGGACCTCTATGCTACGTTTGGCCCGAGGTTACAAAGAAGCACCCGCAGGAACCGGTGCTGAGCTGCACAATGTGGCACAGCTAAGACGTGCCACTATGGCTTGATGCCCCGACCTCTATCCCCAGGCATTTGAGCCAATTGCTGCTGCTGTGCGCCAGCGTCTGGATTTGATGCATTTTTTATGAAAACAAGATGTATTTTAAAAAATCTTTGGGTCAAGACCATCAGATTATTTGTCAAACAGCTATGGCAATTGTATTCCTCATTTAGAGTGTTTATTTCAGACAGTCACTGAAACTGTCTGACAGTCAGCTTGAAACATCACTTGGTTTTCTGTCTAAATAAATCAGCACAAATAGCCTTAACACCTTTATATCGGACCACTTCCTCTTGACTTCTGACACAGTCTGAGGTGGCAGCATTTACAGCATCTGCGACCAGCTGTCACTTCGCTGCATTTTTAGCATTACTAATGCCCATATTAAGTCCACCAAACATCATTGTCTTTCTGTTATCAACCTCCCCAACAAGAATTTCAACTTCACATTGTGTGAAGTTTTGTTTTTTACCTTTTCTTGCTACATTTGCCATGCTCATCTTTGTGCACTTTCTTGGTAATGAATATTAATTCAGGGCATTTCACTGTCCATTTATTATGGAGCTTTATCCCTATCTTTATTCAAGAGAGTGGTCTATCAGTTTGAGAGCATTATTTATTGATTTCACGTTCAAAAACCCTGCCCTCGCACTCAAATAGCCTCTCCTTGCGCTTGGATCTACTCTGTCTCTGCTCAAACTGTGTGCTCGCACTCAGATACCATGTTGCTCGCACTCAGATACCATGTTGCTCACACAGATTTCCTGCTCGAGCTTCGGCTTTTTTCCTCGCGCTCAAACTGTTTCTGTGCGCTCGCAGAATTTCTGCTCTCAGATTTCTGCCCTGCGCTTGGATTTTTTTGTGTAACAACCCTGTCAAAATCCCCCAACCAATAGAATGCCAGATTTACTGTTGACCAATGAAATGATCCCTGCCTCCTTGTGGGCGCGCTCGCCTTAGAGCGTCCCATCCGGACGGGTACTCTTTAACCGGGTTCATCCACTCCCACCCTCCAGGGAAAGCCCTGTAAATTAAATGGTCCTCCCTTGCTTTCTTTACCACTTTTGGAATAAAGGGACTGTTAATTTAGACACGTGCACCCAGCTCATCAAACGTCTCTGCTACGTCAGCTTTGGGTCGGCCCAGTGCCATAGAATATATTACCCACCCACATACGGAAGTCGCCACTGAAGGCGGAATTTCATCTCTGCGGTGTTTGTTTGGAACTGAGCTCGCGGGACACAGCATCTCATCGCAGTTGGTTTGGGGTCATCCCTATGTTCCCTGGGTTCTATGTTCCCCATTTAACCCTGCAAAAAAGGTTCTATGTTCCCCGCTTACACAAAAAAGGTTCTATGTTTCCCGGGTTCTATGTTTCCCTCTTACTAAAAAAAGGCTCTATGTTCCCCGCTTATCCAAAAAAGGCAGAAAACATAGCAGTTGCATTAATATGTTGTTTTAACATCTCTAAACACACACACAACGGAACATAATGAGGAGAAATTACAATCAGAAACTTACCCTTTGGGCGATCTGTGGTGGGCAATCTGGGCAATTATATCCTTTACAGAAGGTTTTTTAATCCAGCCATTAAATGCAGTGTTTCAGTCAGTGCAGATTTCTTCGAGCAGCCCAAGACCAACTGGTAAGAAAAGAATAATTCTCATGGCCGAAATAAAGATAAATAAGCTGTTAAGTGCAGCGTTTATTCTGGAACTAAATCCACCATGATTATTTATTAGTTTTGTGATAAAAATAAATGCGTCTATGTTGTTGATCACGGATGTTGATATCACCTGTTCAGTTCGGTCCTTCAACCAATCAGATACTCAGATTTCTTCCTCTCTTGTTTTTATGACTGTAGCATCAGGAGCAGCCAAAGACCACCTGATGGCAAGATAGTTATCTACCAGTGTTCGTAAACAAAAGAATATTGATCATGGCCGAAATAAAGATGGAACTTGTTTTTTAATTTATTTGCTAACATTAACCCCAGAAAACGTTAGCGAACATTCCGACTGGTTCATCACAAGACCGGCTGTACGTTTTATGAACGAGCAACACAGGGTAAATGAGCTAAATGGGTGATTTTGGCCGCTGCCTTGGTTAGTGTGTGTGTGTNTGTACAGTTAATGCGTTTCCCCGTTTGCTTATGGGTACAGGGAAACATGTATGAAACACATAGTTTACATAGTTTAGTGTATTTAATGCAGAATTAAAAAAAAATAAATAAATTTGTCATTGAAATGAGTAAGGCATTTTTAAAAAATCTTTATATCTAATTATGCAGCATAAACATCTCGGACAGCCAGGCGACAACTTCAAACTTTGTTCGTCATTTGAAGAGCCATTCTGCCCAGTAAGTGCTTGTCAATTAGCTAATATTATCTGGTTAGTCGGTAGTTAGCTAACGTTAGCTTGATACGATACGGGGGGGGGGTGGGGTGGGGGGGTGTGTCGGTTTGGTGGAACTTGTTTTTTAATTTATTTGCTAACATTAACCCCAGAAAACGTGAGCGAACATTCCGACCGGTTCATCACAAGACCGGCTGTACGTTTTATGAACGAGCAACACAGGGTTAAATGAGCTAAATGGGTGATTTTGGCCGCTGCCTTGGTTAGTGTGTGTGTGTGTGTGTGTGTGTGTGTGTGTGTGTGTGTGTGTGCGCGCACGCATGGGGGTCGTCCCTGCAAAGTAAACATTGCAGCGATGAAGTCAATGTTTACTGACAGTTACTTATATCTTGTCTTTTCACTTTATTAAGATCAGATTCTGCAGGTAAAATTACAATAATAAGGTGACTTGACTTGGACTTGACTTGACCTATTACAGGACTTGACTTGGCTTGACTTGACTTGACATAACCTGTGACTTGACTTGACTTGACTTGACTTGCCCAAGAAAAAATGACTTGGGACTTTCTTCAGACTTGAAGGTTAAGACTTGAGACTTACTTGAGACTTGCACATGTGTGACTTGGTCCCATCTGTGGAAATCTGCACTGACTGAAACACTGATTTAACGGCTGGATTAAAAAACCTTCTGTAAAGGATATAATTGCCCAGATTGCCCACCATAGATCACCCAAAGGGTAAGTTTCTGATTGTAATTTCTCCCCTTTATGCTCCGTTGTGTGTGTTTAGAGATGTTAAAACAACATATTAATGCATCTGCTATGTTTCCTGCATTTTTTGGATAAGCGGGGAACATAGAGCCTTTTTTTAGTAAGAGGGAAACATAGAACCCTTTTTTGCAGGGTTAAATGGGGAACATAGAACCCGGGGAACATAGAACCCAGGGAACATATGCTCCCGTTGGTTTCAGGTAAGCTAACTGGAATAAATTGGCAGAAAATAGCTATGTTATTTATTCTATGACCGTTAAAAGAGGTTACTGGTGAGTGGTGAGGCACGACTGGATGTATATAGCACATGTCCCCACCAGTTAACATTATCTTTCGTTAGCTGATAGCTAGTTTAGCTCATGTTAGCTAACAGGCTAAAACTGTAGTGTTTTAATTTTATTTTCCCTAGTTGATGTTATCTGCTTATCTGGTTATCGTGAGCACTCGTTTTGGGTTAAAGTGGAAGTGCCCGGAGCTGCCGCCCGTGGTCCCGTGGTCCTGTGGTCCCTGCCCCCCCGGCCTGACCTCCATGCCCCCCCCGGCCTAGACTCACAAGTCAGTCTTTGCTTAACTAAAGACTGATGACTTTCTCCCTGATTTTGTGTTTAGATGGGCGGATACAATTTCAGAGTTTAAAAAACAGAACCAATAGTAAATCTGCAGGGCGGTCCTTCGGTGGCTCGCTGAACTCTTGTGCTTGTAAACATAGTCCGACTAGAAACACATGTAGCGGTACAAAATGGCTCAGTGTGCTCGCAGAAAATGCCATCAAAGTTAGTGGATGTTTGTCGCGTTTGCGGCGACACATTCTCGCCAACTAAAAGAAATAAACATAATCTTTTACAAGGCCATGACTCATCCGTCCGGCCGGACTATAACGTTAGAGGGAATTGTCTTGTTGTTTACAAATACTTCCGGGTAGAAAACCAGCAGAGCTTTTAGCTAGATATATATAGCCTATATATCACATTTTTCACATCACTGTATCACCGTTTGGACTGATCCGATGTTTGTAAAGTCTATAAACACAATGATTGAACAAACATTACTATTTCTGTGTGCACGTTTAGCTGGGCTAACCGTTAGCTGTTAGCCCTGTTAGCCGTTAACAATGTCTGTAATAGGTAATAACTCATTAAACGGTCCATGAAAAAAATATTTTTTCCAGCGGATATCTTAGTTACAACATGATTGAGCTAGCAAAGCAGTTTTGTGTTGCTATGTGTGGTATTTATTCAGTTTTAGGAAATCACGATGTCTAGAAAGCATCAGTGGCTGCAGATGACAGGGACAGCTAACAGCAGCAGCAAAAGTAACAGGACGTCATCTGTTAAAAGCCTCCCGTTGTCGGATACGACATGAAACTACTCCAGTTAGCTCAATATTGTCTAAGACATCCGCTGGAAAAAATATTTTCTTCACGGATGAGCACACGTTTGATAAAACGGAGTTAAATCTCTCGGCATCCATTTTCAAGCTCTCTGTGTGTTTGTTTCCTTGCGGACGAGAAAAGGAGGAGTGCACATTTCCGAGAAGGCGTGTCCTTTTCAAAAATGCAAGAGGCGTTGCTTTGTTGCCGGCCGTTTTCGCCGGTGTGTTAAACACACTTTAGAAAGGAGTGTCCCCAGACTATCAGAAGGCGGAGATCTCTGATTGTCTGGTGGCGAGACTACCCCCGGCCTGACCTCCGCAGCCCCCTGGCCTGACCTCTGCGGCCTGGATGGATGCTCAAGTGTGGGTGAGAGGAGCGGAGAGGACTGCGGAGGTCAAATAGTGAAGTTTAAGGATGCCTTCGGTATGTTGTTAATGTGATTTTATGGGGAATTTATCAGTTTTGAAACCACTGTTTTTCCGAGATGAAGGACTGATTGTTGAGCTGCTGTTAACAGTTAAAAGAGTTAACGGATCCTGTTATTTAACTGTTTCAACACTAAATTAAGCAGTGACAGACCCAAAGCCTTCAATCTGGCTAAAATACAGCTGAAATGCTAACAAAAAAAAAATACAATGGTGAAGTTGGAATTGTTTCTTTAAGTTATGTGCTCATTGTATTTTCTGTCTCTTGCAGGCTGCCAGGAGAAGCGGACTGGCCATCAGATATTGTTTGTGGAAATTTGAAAATAAAGTTTGTCAAATTGACTTTTGTCTCTTCATTGTGCACACTTACACACGAAATAGGCTATGGTAAAAGTCAAGCTAGTTTTGAATGTTAGCATTGATTTCTCACATTGAATGGTGAAATATCTGTAGTTTGAAAGGTCCGACCTAAATGAATGAAGGTCGTAGTTAACGACGCGTGGTGGTCATTTTCCATTAAAGGCCGACGTCTCAGCGACGTCTTGGCAATGAGCAAACGCTCTCCCTGCTAAATCTTAACGATCTAAACTTGATAAATCGGGCAACATCTGCCAGGTGTGCTATCTGGGGTGAGTGCTGATATAGAGTATAACATCACTGGGACATGTAACAGTAAAATCACTCCGCTCACAGGTGTTATAAATATAAATACAACCGTTAATTAACCAACTGTCACACTCGCTACACTGATGCAAACTGACACTATAGCGTTACACCAAGAAGATGGATATTTTCCCCAAAATTATGTTGGAATTAAATTATGAGTGGTCGTCATGAGAGGACGAGGAAAAGGAAAGCCAGGACTCTTCTGTGCAGACCTCCAGGTGTGTTTGAATCCGGCCGTGCCAACATCCAGGTTTGCCAACGTTTCATCAGCCGAACTGGACGAAGTTACACAGTTGCAGATCAATGTAAATACAAAGTAGTTTGTGAGTTCCTGGCGTGTGTTAGAGCAATAAATAGAACATCTATCTATCTATTGCTCTGGCGTTTGTGCTGCGTTGCCTAGCAACAGACTGGGGGAACTGGGGTTTTTTCACAGAGCTACATAACATACTTAAATAATTTATTTCATCACCTTTTATTAACATTTCCTTACTCAGCATTGCTGTTTAAGCTGTTGTTGAACTGTTAGCAATCACACTCGAGGTCGTGACGTTGTACTGTATATCGTCATGGCTGTAATTGTCTTCAGCACTGCGGCCTCGTGCCATAGTGCCCATGACGGAATCACAGCCGTGACGATATACAGTACATCACTCCCTCTCGTGAGATATTGCTTAAATATATACATATATATATGTAAGGGATAATAGTGAGCCGGTGACTGTTGAAAAATAACTCCTGACAGGGGAAGAGGGTGGGAGTGGATGAACCCGGTTAAAGAGTACCTGCCCAGACGGGACACTCTAAAACTAAAGCAAGCGTGCCCACAAGGAGGCAGGGATCATTTCATTGGTCAACAGTAAATCTAGCATTCTATTGGTTGGGGATTTTGACAGGGTTGTTACACAAAAAAATCCAAGCGCAGGGCAGAAATCTGAGAGTAGAAATTCCGCGAGCGCACAGAAACAGTTTGAGCGCAAGGAGAAAAGCCGAAGCTCGAGCAGGAAATCTGTGCAAGCAACATGGTATCTGAGTGCGAGCACACAGTTTGAGCAGAGACAGAGTAGATCCAAGCACAAGCAGAGGCTATTTGAGTGCGAGGGCAGGGTTTTTGAACGTGAAATCAATAAATAATGCTTTCAAACTGATAGACCACTCTCTTGAATAAAGATAGGGATAAAGCTCCATAATTTATAGGCAAGACACTTGTTCACCTGTGCCAAATTTTGAGTTGATTGTGATTTATAAAGGCAAACCAGCTTGGGACATACGTGCGCACTGTGTTATACTCATACTCGTACTCGTCGTCCTCCACTTATCCGGGTCCGGGTTGCCGGTTGTTCTTTCGGTTACTACCCAGAGCTCGTGACCATAGGTGAGGGTTGGAACGTAGATCGACCTGTAAATCAAGAGCTTCGCATTCTGGCTAAGCTCCCTCTTCACCACAACGGACCGGTTAAGTGCCTGTATCACTGCTGATGCCGCCCCAATCCGCCTGTCAATCTCCCGCTCCATCCTACCCTCACTCGTGAACAAGATCCCGAGATACTTAAACTCCTCCACCTGAGGCAGGACCTTCCCCCCCAACCTGGAGTGGACAACACCCTTTTCCGGCTGAGGACCATGGCCTCAGACTTGGAGGTGCTGATTCTCATCCCAGCCGCTTCACACTCGGCTGCGAACCGTCCCAGCAAGAGCTGGAGGTCACTGTTCGATGGGGCTAGGAGGACCACGTCATCCACAAAAAGCAGAGATGAGATTCTTCCGTCACTGAACCTGACACTCTCCACCACTCGGCTGCGCCTAGAAATTCTGTCCATGAAAATTATGAACAGAACCGGTGACAGAGGGCAGCCCTGGCGGAGTCCAACTCTCACCAGGAACAGGTCCGACTTACTGCCGGCCACACGAACCAGACTCGCGCTCCTTCGGTACAGGGACTGGATGGACCTTAGCAAGGGGCCACCAACCCCATACTCCCGCAGCACCCCCCACAGGATGCCCCTGGGGACACGGTTGTAAGCCTTCTCCAAATCCACAATACACATGTGGACTGGTTGGGCGAACTCCCATGCCCCCTCCGGCACCCTGGCGAGGGTAAAGAGGTGGTCCACGGTTCCGCATCCAGGACGAAAACCACATTGCTCCTCCTCAATCTGAGGTTCAACTATCGACCGGACCCTCTTCTCCAGCACCCTGGAGTAGACCTAATTTAAAGCGGGCAGTCCGCTTCAGATGGTGAGTTGTAGGTCTCCCACAGTTAAAAGATTTTTAAAAGTTGGCGCCTCGCTAATGCGGTTCGGCTGGCGACTTCCGCTTTCACTTCTGTGGTAGCCTATGATCCGTGACAACCACAGGCCCGATGGCTTAAAACCTTAGTCCATGTTAAAAAGTACATACAATAAAAGCTGAGAGCAAGTGGTTTGTTAAAAAAAAAAAGCGAGAAACTGGATTAAAAGCTGTGTTTTACCGGACCGAAGTGACGGGGAAACCAGTGACGCAAACCAAAAGAAATCAACATCAATAAAGGTCATTTTACTGAAAACTACATCCCTTTTGTTTTTGAGCATTAAAACAGAAAATGAACCTCATTCTTAACTTCACTTGGTAATGGAAAAAGGCTATCAGTCTGCTCCTCGACCTGCACAGTAGCTAGAGGCTCAAGCTGTTAAGCTGGCCTGAGATGGGATAGCCCTGCCTGATCCATCTCCTTACTGGCACAGGGCAGCTCTACCCTTTCCCCCACCTTCACTACACAACAAGCACCATGATTCAACAGCTTAACCCAGGAGCCCCCAAAAGCCCCCCAACACCAAAGCCCTGTAAGGTAAAAAACAAACAAAAAAAAACAACAAAGAAAAGCATGGTCTACACAATCAAAAGCCTTCTCCTAATCAATAGACATAATAATAACATTAATATCATATAACTGACCTGTTGCCAAGTCTCGCCCCTTGAATGCAGACTGGACAATTATAGCCAATCATAACAGTGCATAAAAGCCTACTCTGCTCTACAGGAACCAGCTGGTTGAATATCAGTGAAATTTCCCTTTATTTTCATTGTCTTCTGTCTCAATCGCCATTTATGTTGTAATTCACTTTTGACACGGATTTCTGGTTAGGCTTTAGCTACTAACTATCTTTATTTTGTTAACCTGTTTTTCGCTTATGAGTGAGTTTGACATCCTGGATATATCCTTTAGACCAGGGGTATTCAACTAAAATTCAAAGAGGTCCAGATAGAGAGAATTTCCTTACACAAAGGTCCGGAACATCATAATGTCTAACTTTAAATGTGATTTAGTGTGATATATACTGAAGTAGCCTTGTAGTTGTATCAACGTCTGCATGTAATCAACATCTGACTGTCAAATCAAAAAAATAAAGTACGATTCAAAAACATTACGACAATATTAATTGTCACTTAACATTGAACTATACAGATATGCATTTGAAAATAAAATGGAGAAAATATATGAAATAGTTTTTGAAAAATTGTGCATCTTAAAAATTAAGTGCTTCATTTTAGAAAAAATTAAAGTGTAACAACAGCTTGAATTTTCCTTTTTCTCTGTTAACTTTCACATCTTGACTTAACAGTCCTAAATAACAATTGAACAGCTTTACAGTTTCTCTTTCTTTCCCTCTTTTCCCACTCTCCCCACTTCTTGTTGTTCAGTGAGAGAACTGAGTTCGAGCTTGTCCTGCCAGGATTTTAAATCTGGACTGGAATGGTGTCAGGGCCATTCTCATACACGTACAGGTGCTCATTGGTGAGCCTGGAACGATATTTAGTTTTTATTATGTTCATTGTGGAGAAAGCTGCCTCGCAGCTGTATGTGGAGCCAAACGTGGTCAAGATGTACAGGGTTACTTTCCTCAGACCTGGGAAAGCTTCCTCTGTCTCTCTCCCTGTCTCTCGCGCACTCGTCTCTTCCTCTGTGTTTCTCTCTGTCCCTTGCTCACTCGCCTCTTCCTCTTCGTCTTCTCTCAGTGTATCGATTTCTTTCTTTTTCTATATTTCTATTTTTCTATTGTCTTTCCGCTTCTCACTCGCCTTTCACCTCTCTCATTTGACTGTATACAGTCACAATGTTAATCGCCTGGAATGCAGAGATTTGATTGGCTGGGTGGCATCACATGGGATGGCTTAACTCGCATGCAATTGGTCTGTGCGTTTCCTGATCAGCTATACTGGTGCCGTAAAGACTAGAAACGTTGCGCCAGTTTAAATAGAGGCATCCCGTCATAATTTAAAATCCCTTGATAATTTATTGGTTATAGGTCCCAGTCTGTATAGGACGGCATCTGGGTCTGGCCTCGGACCACGATCCGCCTGTTAGTGACCAAGGCTTTAGACACATATTGTAGACCCCTTGTCTGCTTGTCTCTGAAATTGCTTTTTTGTTTTTCCAAATATTTTATATTTCTTCAGAGAGTCCAGTTAGTTACAGTAAAGGCTTCATGTTTACTCCAGTAGGTTGACAGACCATCACAAAGGGGCAGGGGTTAGTAAAGTGTCAATTTATAGATATCAAACACATCTGATATCAAATCAGCAGATGAATAAAGATTTTCACTCTGTTTGATAAAACTTAATAGAATCCTATAGTCTGTGTAAGAGAGCTACTGGTCTCCAGTTTTTCAAAGTAGCTAAATCTCCCTTTTTCAGCAGCAGAGGGAAAACTGCATGCCTACAGGTTACTGGAAGGATCCCTTTTCGAAAACACTCAACACTCATGCTCAAAAGGTCCTGTCCCAAACACTCCAAAAGTGTTAAAAAAAAGTTTTATAGTAAGCTGTCCTGGAGCCTTGTCTGACGCCATCTGAGACACTGCAGCAGTTCATTCAGACTCATGTCCAAGCTTAGAGTGTCCTGAACCTCTGGACTTGGCTGAGGAAGCCTCTGCAGAAGCTCCGCAACAGAGTCCACATCACAGCTATCCTCCCTGAACAAATCTGTAAAGAAGTCCACTGCATGCTTTGTCATCTCAGCCAGCTCCGTGGTCACCCTTCCCTCAGGGAGATGGAGACGCACCATTTATTTACTCTGCATGACCGAATTCTCAAAATTAAAAAAGAACGTAGTTGGTGTGTCCATGTCCTGGAGTCTATTGAAGCATGCTCAGACCGTAGCTCCTTTGGCTCTCTCTTGCAGGAAGCAGTTCAGCTCCTGTCTTTTAGAGTGTAAGAGGGCAGTGTTCTGCTGATCAGTTTTTGAGACAGAGACATTGTCCAGGTCTCTTACCACCTATAGCTCTCTTAACTGTGAAATTAGATGTGTGTTGCTGACAGAACACACTTATTTGGGCTTTTCCTAAATCCAACCATTGAGTAAGGGAAAGGAAATTGTCGTTGCTATTCTAGATCTCCTGTGGGCCCAAAACAATTTCAATTTTCCACATAAGTTAGGATCATGTAATAACTAAACATAAAATTGGCAAAATGATTTTGGTTTACCAGTGCGGGCTCTGACAGTTAACAGCTCAAGCAATAAAAAATGTTCGGTTAATTTGTAACCTTGGTTCTTAGAGTGAGAAGATAATCTCCCCACCCAGTAGTTATATCATAACTATGGGAATTATCCCCATCTGGGGTAATCGACGTGGAAAATGAATAATCTTTAAGACACACCACTTTACATGGCTGGCATGCGCCAGGCTATAAAAACCCCACCCACTGATTAACATTGGAATGGGTACCGAGCAGCCTTGAGCCTGGGGAGATAATCTCCTCACTCAGAGAACCAAGGTTACAAACCAACCGAACGTTCTCTATCATATCGAGATTATCTTCCCACCCAGTAGTTNTGGAATGGGTACCGAGCAGCCTTGAGCCTGGGGAGATAATCTCCTCACTCAGAGAACCAAGGTTACAAACCAACCGAACGTTCTCTATCATATCGAGATTATCTTCCCACCCAGTAGTTATATCATATAACTATGGGAACCCTAGTTCCTAGTGGCTGTGTGCCACTGTGCCAATGCCCAGGCGAGAGATGCAACCATAATCAATTAATCAATTCAATTAATCAATTTTATTTATAAAGCCCAATATCACAAATCACAGTTTGCCTCACAGGGCTTTACAGCATA
>NC_065527.1:34785327-34791141 GCF_006386435.1 Epinephelus moara | reverse complement strand
ATATATTAATATCTGATAGTATACATATGTGACAATAATCATATGTGTATAATAACAGTAGAAGTATGACTAATGATAACAGCAGCAGCAGGGGGCATCTGGCAGGACCACGGCAGCAGCACAACCACACACGTCACACCATCCAGGCACCGCTGCAATGTAAGTTAACCTGAGAGACAGTGGAGCACAAAGGCTCCGGAGAAGAAGCCGAGTTAGTGATATGCAGTATGGCCGAGTTAGCAAGATGCAGTAACAGGACACGAGAGAGAGAGAAGGAGAGAAGGTGCCCGGTGTATTATAGGGGGTCCCCCGTCAGAGTAGGCCTAAGTCAGCCTAACTAGGGGCTGGTACAAGGCAAGCCTGAGCCAGCCCTAACTATAAGCTTTATCAAAAAGGAAAGTCTTAAGTCTAGTCTTAAATGTGGAGACAACCAACCCTACCAGATGCAGAGGTTGGGTACAGGAAGACCACTCATTTGGCCAGCCTGCTGCCAGGCCATTGACAATAATATACAACCTCACCCTGGCTTGGTAAGGCAATGTGAGCAGAAATGCCCTACCCTTTTCTCTGCAGCATGGACTGTGACAGCCAGAGATGGCACCTGGCCACCCAAAAACTTGCCATAGCCCTGCCAGCAGCTTCATCCTGCTCTCTCATGAGCTTTGGAAGAAGTGAGGACACACATTGTAGTTCGGCTATTAGATCCGTACTGCACTCCTCCTTCAGCTAGCCAACCAGATGATGCTGGCACAGGGACAGAATGGCACCCATGTTTGCCAGCTGTGTCTGGACTGTCATGGCTCCATGCATTTTTTCCAACAATTAGCCCTGCCAAGGAGGGACTTTGCCATCAAAGTCCCTCCTTGGCAGGGCTAAGTCACTCTCCAAAAAAAAAAAAAAAAGTTTTGGCTGCCTTGGTCCCAAGGAGGGTCTTTGATGGCAAAGTCCCTCCTTGGCAGGGCTAATTGTTGGAAAAAAATGCATGGAGCCATGGCAGTCCAGACACAACTGGCACACAAAAAGAAAGCTCTCCAAAAAAAGCCCAAAGCCTTTTTTTTGGAGTGACTTCACTGTAGCACAACCAGAAAGCACACTCTTTAGCTATGACAATAGTGAGCCAACAGATGTGAGTGTGGCCACAGTATGGATTATTTTCTTTGACAACGGACAGCAGGACACTTCTTCTGGAGGGAGATGTGTTGTAATGAGGAAATGGGAAGCCTCCGCAAGTGCAAAAGTCGCGGACTGCCCCCCAATTGAGCCAGCAACTACCTCCTAGAGGGATGCAGCCCGCTGTCCCCTGAATGAGTCAGGCTTGAGCGAGCTGCTACGCTCCCACCGTGCGTAAACAGACAGCTGCAATACACGGATATGGCCTGGCGCATGCCAGCCATGTAAAGTAGTGTGTTTATTACCCCAGATGGGGATAATTCCCATACTTACGATATAACTACTGGGTGGCGAGAATATCTCAATACAATAGAGAACCAGACATGTAAAACTGTAAAACACTTACTATACCATGTGATATTGTCACCCAAGTCATCTGTCTAAGTGAAGGGTGCTTTATCCTCCACACATCAACTAATTTGATTTGCTTTAATACATAAGACAAAAAAGAGGATGACTGAAAATGTGGCTCCTCTCTAGTGCTATCTAGAGTAAAATCAGTGCAACAATCTCTCCACCCAAAACAACACACTAATCTCAATCAATGCAACTTAATTTCTCTTTCAGTATTTTAAAAGGCCTTTATGCTCAGAGCCTCAAATTTGCTCAAAGGCAAACCTCCTCTATTTTTGCTTTCACCACTTGTTGAGCAGCTCCAGCTCAGTGAAGGTGACAGGAGAAAAAGCGAGAAGAGAAAAACGATTATCCCTTTGTTGGGTCGATGACATCGCAGGGTCACATGCCACAGTGACCAGTGGTGACTGTAAATACACTTGCCACTATTTCAACTGATCCCAAATCAAGGAAAGGAAGAAAATAAGTATCAATGAAAAACAATACCTCTATGTAACTGTTTTGTTTATGTGCAAAATACAAAAGTACAATCACTATAAAAATGTGTACAGAACAATCAACCACACTGGCTAAAATGATGCTATTCCTATCTCTGCTGCTTCCCACCAAACCCATTTGGGCTGTCACACTAACACAATACATCATCAGTTCGGTTGCAATGCTTCAAAAAGAGCCAAGGCCCCAAGGAAACCAATAGCATTGTTTATATTGTAACATGGTTCTCTGGGGGCCATGTTGAATCCCTTTTTGGGCCCTCCTCACATGGTTCAGTTCCATGAACTATTAATAAAAATGGTCTGCAAACATCATTTTACAAGCTGGAAAAAAATTCTGATCACAAAAATAGAAAGGGTAGTTTAATTTTTAATTGTTTCAAGTACTGTATTTGATAATAAAGTAATATATATTGTTAAAATGCTAATTTTGCCATAAAGCAACACTATACCTTTATGAATTCCAACCTTGACATTTTTTTTTTGGTATTTATCTCTACAAGTTAACCTAGATAAATGCATAATGTCAACTGCAATAGAGTTCAGGCTATGACACTGTATAGTCTACCATAACTATACTATATCATAATAGTCTGCAATTTGTGTCCTGTATGCTCATATTTTACAAACAGTTTTCTTTCATTGACAAAATTAACTCAATATCATTCTATGACTCTTCAATAAGAAGAGGATAAAATTAGCACCCCCCAGTTGATGTTAGCAGGGATGGATCAGACGTTAGTAGTTTGGAAGACAACAAATTGCTAACAACCCAGCAAGTAACTCAGCAAATGGTGGTGACATCCAGTCTGTCAGGAAAGACACAAACCGGGACACTGAAAACAGGCATTTAAATGAAACAAAACAAGTAATCAAGCACTGAATTGTAACTCACTGTCTTCTTTTGAAGAACGTTATGATAGTTTAGTTTGATACATTGTTTGAAGTTTGCTGAAATATGCTAACACTCTTTAGCGCATGCATTCCTATGGGCTGTTTCACAATAGTACAATGTCTTCTGGGGGTAATGCTCAGACAAATAAACCTTTAAAAAGAGTTCATTTTTAATGTTTTAAATTTCAAATGAAATTAAGTTTAAACTTAAGGGTTTCTGAATATGCTGAATGAATATTGTATTAAGGTTTATTAAAAACATTTTACATTAACCCTCTGTTGTCATTTCTTACCATTATGGTACTGTGTTGCTTTAAGATAACATACCCAAAAGTGTATCCCCCAAAAAATATTTTTGAAAGTTTCTCTAAATTATGTTTAGTTTGTCTATTTTATAAACAAACTCATTACAAGCATTTTTTAACCAGCTGGCATCATAATGTGTACCGTAGAGGGTTAATAGCATTAGAATTGGACCTTGTGGAGAGGTAGGACATGTGATCCCTGTGTGGCTGTGAACCACAGAGTGTCTTTGTCTGCTGAGGGTTTCGAAGTGTTTTGGCTATGAGGACATCCTTCACTGATGCCCTGCCTGAAAGAGAAACAGGTGTGTCTGCAGTGGAGAGATTAAACTCTCTTTGACTGTTTGAAGCTATTGACTGCAGAGCACACATGTAGACAGAAATCCAGCAGTAGCACCTTTCACAGCATCAGGCCTCAGGACGCTATACAAAATGGACCTTTGTATGATTCTATTTTGGCCTTTTTACTTAGTATGTTTGCAGAGAATGAATTTCTGCTGCTTTTGATGTGGCTCTCACCCACTCTTTGATGTATACAACACAAAAAATGTATTCAAACTATAGAAAAGAGGAAAATTAATATTTATGGGAGAGGGGCTTTATAAGATATACTGTGGCTATACCCAGCAGTTGCACAGTATATCTATTAATTGCTCCTTGTTCTGGTCGAGATTGTGCCTACATGACTTCCTTCCACTTGTGATGTTACATCCATGATTTTAAAAAGGCTTGCAGTGTCACTGACTCGGGTGTAATCCTCCTATTCAAATATGTGTGAACTCTGCAGGTAGAACTGTGTGTTTTTGTATTCAAAGAATGATAGTGCTCTATGAATGTAAGACACCAGGGTTTGGCAGGATGTGGAGACAGTTCAGACAAAGTATTGTAAGCCTGTGCTTAAGCCAGGGGCTTGCAATGTTTTGTAACTTTAAGGTCCACTTCTGATTGTTGAAAAAATTCCCTAGACCACCTTCCCAAACAAAAAATAATAATAGTATGACAAAAAATATATAAAAGAATGAGAAATAAAATGATCTGGCCTATGATGCCACTGTCAGTTGTTCATGTCCTGATGACTTCTTGTTGAGCCTGAAGCCTGTCCCTTTTCATTCCTTTTCGGATGCTTTGTGTTTAAAGCTGGATTTAAGGCTTTTGTGTAGAATGCCTTTTTGTCATAGTATTTGCTGAAACTATACTATACTATATATTCATGTCACTATATTCACTCAGCACTAAATAGTCTGAAAAAACATACGCCTCTGCCTACTCTATTGCCTTATCGCACTTCTATTGGCCTTACTGCTCATGAACAAAATCCAACACATTCTGACTCCGACCTCGTCACACATCAACATTTGGTCATGGACTTTCCACGTACTGATATGATGTGCAAGGTAACAATAATATTAATAATAATAATGATAATAATAATAATAATAATAATAATAATAATAATAATAATAATAATAATAATAATGCATTATATTTATAGGCACCTTTTAGGACACTCAAGGACACCTTACAAGACACAGTAAAAAAACAAAACAAAAAAAAAAACAAGTAGCAATGTATCCATAGATCAGGCCAATTCAATTAGCGGACTGGGCAGGGATCGGTACCGAGACCCAGTATTAAACAGCCCAAGGCAAATTTAATCAAGACCGTAATAATAGTAAGTTTTGCCATTGGCGTTACATTTCAAAGTTTCGGTTTCATGTATCATCATTCTGCAGCCTCTCTCCCGCTCTCTGCATGTCAGGGCTGACCGTCTGCCTAGGGCGGCACTTTGTCAGGACATGTGGGGGGGGCAGCAGGAGAATGTTCGGCCCACTTGACATGCTGCTGTGTTGTGGTGTGGCCTATTCAAGTGCTGGAATTTCTTATTTATGTGACCTGAACGCAACACAGGCTCCGCTCCAATTGAGTGAGTGTACAGTGCTGTGCTGCGTTGCCCAGGGCACCATTTAGGCTAGAACCACCACTGCTCCTCAGTAGAGGGGGGACAGAGAGCAGGATGAATGACTCATACTGATGTTTGTCTTCATGCTTTAACGTTACTTTCTTCACTCAGTATTGTGATGTCAGGAGGAATATTTATATTCCAGTGAGATATTATTGGGTGTTAAATAGTGACTTTGTTGTTGTAAACATGACTTGCTGACATGGACTGTATAAAACTATGTCATGTGTAACTGACCTATAAGGAAAACGTCAGGAGGTGAGGTGTGTGCATGTATGCGTGGAGGAGAGGAGAGAAGGAGCGAGGGAGATGCTGGTAGGGATAGTGTGTGTTATTAGATACTGTTAATCTCACTTATTATGCTTCTGTGCATTGATAACTCTTTTTTATTCTGTTTCTGCATAATGTTGAGGAGAGCCATGCCTGTATATGTATATATATATATATATATATACACTGATCAAAAATATAAACGCAACACTTTTGTTTTTGCTCCCATTTTTCATGAGCTGAACTCAAAGATCTAAAACATTTTCTATATACACAAAAGACCATTTCCCACAAATATTGTTCACAAATCTGTCTAAATCTGTGTTTGTGAGAACTTCTCCTTTGCCGAGATAATCCATCCCACCTCACA
>NC_065527.1:34783198-34784725 GCF_006386435.1 Epinephelus moara | reverse complement strand
GCCAAATTGTCTGAAACGCCTTTGGAGACGGCTTATGGTAAAGAAATGAACATTCAATTCACGGGCAACAGCTCTGGTGGACATTCCTGCAGTCAGCATGCCAATTGCATGCTCCCTCAAAACTTGCGACATCTGTGGCATTGTGCTGTGTGATAAAACTGAACATTTTAGAGTGGCCTTTTATTGTGGCCAGCCTAAGGCACACCTGTGCAATAATCATGCTGTCTAATCAGCATCTTGATATCCCACACCTGTGAGGTGGGATGGATTATCTCGGCAAAGGAGAAGTGCTCACTAACACAGATTTAGACAGATTTGTGAACAATATTTGAGGGAAATGGTCTTTTGTGTGTATAGAAAATGTTCTCCTCCCAGTTGGACATGCCCGAAACACCTCCCAAGGGAGGCGTCCGGAAGGCATCCTTACTAGATGCCCGAACCACCTCAACTGGCTCCTCTCGATGTGGAGGAGCAGCGGCTCTACTCCGAGTCCCTCCCAGATGTCCAAGCTCCTCACCCTATCTCTAAGGCTGAGCCCAGCCACTCTGCGGAGGAAACTCATTTCGGCCACGTGTACTTGCGATCTCGTTCTTTCGGTCACTACCCAGAGCTCGTGCCCAGAGGTGAGGGTTGGAACATAGATCGACCGATAAATCGAGAGCTTCGCTTTCTGGCTAAGCTCCCTCTTCACCACAACGGACCGGTTAAGCGCCTGCATCACTGCTGACACTGCCCCAATCCGCCTGTCAGTCTCCCGCTCCATCCTACCCTCACTCGTGAACAAGATCCCGAGATACTTAAACTCCTCCACCTGAGGCAGGACCTCCCCCCCGACCTGGAGTGGGCAGTCCACCCTTTTCCAGCTGAGGACCACGGCCTCAGACTTGGAGGTGCTGATTTTCATCCCAGCCGCTTCACACTCGGCTGCGAACCGTCCCAGCAAGAGCCGGAGGTCACTGTTCGATGGGGCTAGGAGGACCACCTGTGTGTATATATATATATATATATATATATATATATACACACATGCAAAAAAAGTGGATCGGTTGCTCGCTGCTAAAAATGTGGCCCATCAACATTATCTGGTTTTGAAATGCGGCCCAGTTGAAATAGTAATTGAATAGCCCTGCCATAGATCATAAAATCAAACAATTATGTAATACACAATAAAGTTAATAAAATGATGAGACAAAAACCAGAATTATAAATACTAGGTATAAAGTTATCATAATAAAATTCATCATTATGCAGGTGTCACCATCAAATCAGATGATGATTAGGCCTATCCTGACCCGAAAAGATGCAGAAAAATTGGTCCACGCTTTTGTTACCTCTAGGCTGGATTACTGTAACTCTCTATTATCAGGTAGCTCTAGTAAGTCCTTAAAAACTCTCCAGCTAATTCAGAATGCAGCAGCACGTGTACTAACAGGAACTAAGAAACGAGATCATATTTCTCCTGTTTTAGCTTCTCTGCACTGGCTCCCTGTAAAATCCAGAATTGAATTTAAAATCCTACTGTTAACT
>NC_065527.1:34772901-34782703 GCF_006386435.1 Epinephelus moara | reverse complement strand
TTTATTATGCTGATCTGTTCTGTACGACATCTATTGCACGTCTGTCCATCCTGGAAGAGGGATCCCTCCTCAGTTGCTCTTCCTGAGGTTTCTACCGTTTTTTTTCCCCGTTAAAGGGTTTTTTTTGGGGAGTTTTTCCTTATCCGCTGCGAGGGTCATAAGGACAGAGGGATGTCGTATGTTGTAAAGCCCTGTGAGGTAAATTGTGATTTGTGATATTGGGCTTTATAAATAAAATTGATTGATTGATTGATGGACCCTGAACTTTTAATAGCTGATGTGCTGGTGAACTGTGATTTTTAAGAGACTTTAGTCCTGGACTATTTTAGCAAATCATTTATTTATTTATTTTTAAATAAATTCTTTGCAAAGACTCTCCTCTCTGTGTGCTGATTGACAGACTCCTTTCCCGTGGAACTGTAAATAGAAAAACTGGGGGTTTCACCCCCATGACAAAGGCCAAGATTTAATATCCAGTAAGCAGTCAGAAAGGGATTTTGGGGGGAGAACGGAAGTAGGCCTAGTGGATAGATAGAGCTGGGTGTCATCAGCATAACAGTGGAATTGAATACCAAATTTTCTGAAGATATGGCCAAGAGGTAGAAGGTAGATAATAAATAAAAGGGGACCTAGGACAGAGCCCTGAGGAACACCACTAGTAACTGGAAAAGAGTTGGATCTGAAATTTCTGATTTGAACAAAGTGAGTGTGGCCAGAGAGATGTGACTTAAACCACTTTAGAGCAGTGTCAGTGATACCAAGTCACCTGCCATTAGGAGATCATTAGTGATTTTTAGTGCTGTGACAGGAGTGAAAACCAGACTGAAATTGTTCAAACAGATTGTTGTGACTAAGGTGAGTGGACCTGCGCTGCAACTGATCTTTCAAGTATTTTAGAGAGGAACAGTTCATTTGAAATTGGTTGAAGGTTGCTCAAATTGTTAGGATCTGCACCAGGTTTCTTTAGTATTGGAGTTATAGCAGCAGTTTTGAGGTATGTGGGCACAAGACCAGAGGTAAGGGAGGAATGTACAATCGCAGTTATTAAGAAGGAGAGGGAAGGAAGACAGATTTTAACTAGGTTAGTCGGAAGGGGGTCTACCAGGCAAGTAGATGATTTGGATTAACGAATCAGACCAGATATTTCAGCAATAGTCGGAAGTTTAAAACTAGATAGGGGAAGCTTTTGATAGTGTTAGGTTGACTTTGTAAGACATTAACTTGTGATCAGAAATGGGCAAATCAGATGTGGTACAGCTGAGGTGAGTTACACCAGAGCAACAGATGAGATCCAGAATGTTAAAAGGTTAAAAAGCAAGTTCATTCAAAAAATCAGTATTGGGCTTGGTTGTTCGGTAAACAGTGGCTAGTATGGTAGGAATGGGTACATTGATTCGTAGGGCAATGGACTCAAATGAAACATACACAGGCACAGTTACAGATGACACTTTCCACTTATCCCTGTGGAGTATCGCAAGATACTTGAATTTATGTTTTTTTTCCTTTCAGCAACAAATGCACGTGGTTACATTTTGTCAACACACTTACGTGGTTAGGTTTAGGCAACAAAAGTAGGTGGTTGGGTTTAGGAAAAAAGAGCAGGGTTTGTCTTTACAATCTTAAAGGAAGTGAATACCAGCCTCAGGGGGGGACACTCAGTGGTTGTTGGACCCATCCACCACCCTTCCCGCCCACCCCACTTAGACTTCTGCCACCTGAACTTTCATTGTTGTCCTGCCACGTTTCCCCCTGACGCCGCTGTGCACCGTTAAACAATAAGGACAAGCATGAGACAATAATATCATGCCTACATGAAAGGATGGCTTTTTTTGTCAGTGTCTGACGCTGGAAGTCATTGACCAAGCCCTGGATTTCAACGACTTTGGAGTGAAACCAGGTTGCAAAATCAGCAAATTGACAGCTGCAGAGTTAGGGCTGGCTCAGGCTTAGGCTGACTTAGGCCTAGTCTGTCGGGGGACATCCTATAATACACCAAGCACCTTCTCCCCTTCTCTCTCTCTCTCTTTCTCCTTTGCTAACACTCATGTCCTGTTACTGCATCTTGCTAACTCGGCTGTACTGCATGTCACTAACTTGGCATTTTCTCCAGAGCCTTTGTGCTCCACTGTCTCGCAGGTTAACTTATATTGCAGCAGTGCTTGGATAGTGTGACCTGTGGTTGTGCTGCTGCCGTGGTCCTGCCTGATGCCTCCTGCTGCTGTTATCATTAATAATAATAATAATAATTATAGTAATAATAATGCATTTTATTTATAAAGCGCTTTCCAAAGTTCTCAAAGTCACTTTACAGAATAGGTTAAAAACACATCAAAATACAATTTACAGCAAAATACATCGAAGACAAAGAGGAATAGCAATGGGAGTGAAAAACAAATGAATAAATAGATGAATAAAAAAGTAGCTAAACATTAAAAGCAGAACAGAACAGGTGAGTTTTGAGTAGTGATTTGAATGATGGGAGGTCAGGGCAGTCACGGATGTGTTTTGGGAGGGAGTTCCAGAGGGTGGGGGCAGCAACGGTTTGGGAGGGAGTTCCAGAGGGTGGGGGCAGCAACGGAGAAGGCTCTGTCCCCCCAGGTTCTGTGCAGATTGGCATTGGAAGAGCGCAGGCTGCAGGAAGGGGTGTAAGGGTGGAGCAGGTCTGTGAGGTAAGAGCGGGCCTGGTTGTGGAGGGCTTTATGGGTGAGTAGGAGGAGTTTGAAGTGGATGCGTTGTGGGACAGGGAGCCAGTGGAGGTTCTGAAGGACAGGGGTGATGTGGTCGCGGGAGCGGGTGTGAGTGAGGAGGCGGGCGGCAGAGTTTGGGATGTATTGGAGTTTATTGAGGAGTTTGGAGGTTGTGCCATAAAGGATGCTATTGCAATAGTCAAGGCGGGATGTAATGAAGGCGTGGATTAGGGCTTCGGCGGCAGTGCAAGAGAGTGAGGTGCGGAGGCGAGAAATGTTTTTAAGGTGAAAGAAGGCTGTTTTAGTGACTTGTTTGATGTGTTGGTCGAAGGAGAGGTTGCTGTTGAAGATGATACCAAGGTTGCGGCAGTGAGGGGAGGGAGACAGAGTGGAGTTGTCGATGGTGAGGTGGAAGTCTTTGGCTGTTTGGGTGAGGGAATTTGGACCAATTAGGATCATGTCTGATTTATCACAGTTGAGTTTAAGAAAGTTTGTTTGCATCCAGGATTTAATTTCAGAGAGACAGTTTGACAGGGTGGAGTGGGTTAAATGGGTGATGGATTTAGTGGAGATGTATAGCTGGACATCGTCAGCGTAGCAGTGAAAACAGAGAGACCATGACGACGGATGATTTGACCAAGGGGGAGGAGGTAGAGGATGAAGAGGAGAGGACCAAGCACCAAACCCTGGGGGACGCCTTGGGACGGGGGGCAGTTGAGGAGGAGCAGTTGTTGATGAAGATGAATTGTTTTCTGTCAGTGAGATAGGAATGTAGCCAAGTGAGGACATTGTCAGTGATGTTGAGGAGGGATTGCAGGCGGGAGAGTAGGATGGAGTGGTTGATGGTGTCAAAGGCAGCGGTGAGATCAAGGAGGATGAGGATGGAGAGTAGGCCGGAGTCTGAGGAAAGGAGGAGGTCGTTTGTGACTTTAAGGAGGGCAGTTTCGGTGCTGTGTTGTGTGCGGAATCCAGATTGAAATTGTTCGAAGAGGTCATTATTGTTGAGGTGGGATTTGATTTGTGAGGTGACAACACGTTCAAGGATTTTTGAGAGGAATGGGAGGTTGGAAATGGGCCGGAAATTGCTCATGTAAGGGTTGAGACCAGGTTTTTTAATGATGGGGGTGACTGCAGCCAGTTTGAGTGAAGGAGGGGCAGAGGCAAAGCTGAGGGAGGAGTTGACAACAGTTAATCATACTTCTACTATTATTATACACATATGATTATTGTCACATATGTATACTATCAGATATTAATATATAGCCTACTTTCAACATATTGTACCACAATGGCCGTAATTAGAATTATAATATTATTACTTTAATTAATGTTGTTGTAAGCTACTGTCATTACCGTCTGTCCTGCATCTCTCTCTGTCTCTGTCTCTCTTTCTGTCTCATTGTGTCATACGGATTACTGTTAATTTATCATGTTGATCTGTTCTGTCCGTCCTGGAAGAGGGATCCCTCCTCAGTTGCTCTTCCTGAGGTTTCTACCAATCCCCCCCAGTTTGTGTCTAAACAAAAGAGAGGCCCTTCAGCATCCAGTGTGAACATGGCACAAGTCTAAAAGAAAAGAGGACAGACAGTTGCACCAAAGCCAGAGAGGTTGAGCAAAACTAAAACTTCAAACTGGAGACTTTCTTGCATAGGGAAGCATGAACTGCAACTTAGAGCAAATGTCAGCCAGGGGCGTGTGGCCCCCTTCCCTACCTCCACCACTATCTTTGAACTTGGCCTTCATTTTAAACTCAGTTACACACCTGCAAAGTTTTGTGATAGCATCTTGCTTGGTTGTGACCTAATGATGTTGACAAACATCACACACACACACACACACACACACACACAGACTTTTAAAGTTTTAAAGTGAAAATAAGACCAGCCATTTGGTAAAAAAAAAAAAAAAGAAAAAAAAGAATTAAAGCTGTCCATAAAGCAATGAATGGGCCCTCACACATTCACGCATGTCGAGGGTATTCTTGTACAATGTAACCTGTCATACACAATGAATGGAGCCAATTAACCCTCTACACTGCAATATTACGAGATGGTTGAGCAACTGCACCATGTGAACAAACAACAGCCGGGACACTCGCTAATCCAGGTAACACGGATCAACAGGGACATTCACGTGGTCACAAAACACTTCATTATCGGTCTCTTCCAAACTGTCCAGCACTCCAAAATCATTTGGGACCCACGCACAAAACCGAAAGGTCTTCTTGGAGGACATTTGAACATTCAAAAGGCAAAAACTGAACAACTCGAAAAACTGTTTACTGACTCCAATTTGGACTTCCTCTATCTGTCTGAAACATGGCTAACGAAATCATCGTCTGTAGCTTCTTTCACAACGCCTGGCTACAAGGTTTTCAGAAAAGGAATAAAGGAAGAGGCGGCGTACTGCTTATGTACGTGAGAGATGACATTAAATGTAAACAAATCGATTTAACATGTGCAAATAAAATTGAATGTATTGTCGTAACCATCACTCTATCTCAGCAGATGTCGTTTAATGTGATTGATGTGTATAGACCACCGTAATCTGATGTCACGTTTTATGAGTATTTCAAGAACCTGCTTAAGGAATTGGATACAAAGAAAGAATGTATAGTTCTTGACAATTTTAATTTAAACTGGACTGAAAAAAACAACTAGAAAGAAGTTAAAAGCACTTACAAATCAACTTGAACTGACTCAATTAATAGATGGACCCACAAGAATAACAATGTCTCAAAAACACAAATTGATCTCATTTTCAGTAATAAGCCTGAGAGAATCATTCAATCTTATAATCTCCTCACTGGTTTGTCGGATCACAATATGACTCTTATTGCAAGGAAATGAACAAAAAACAGGTTTATTTACCAACAAGAGATAATTAAACACTCCTATGGAATAAGGAAACAAGACATGAATGCATTTAAGAAAGAACTAAGCCAAACTAGAGTTACTAGAGTAACCTACCTTGGTTTAATGACCACCTGTGGGACTTGATGAAAAAATGTGATTTTGCTTCGAAAATACCACTGAAGTCAAAATCAATTAATGACAGACGAGTTTTTAAAAGCCTTCATAACAAAGTAGTGAATGAACTAAGGAAAACAAAAGCAAACTTTTTTATGGGTATTATCAAAGAAGCAAAAGGAAATAGTAAACTGATATGTAGGAACAAATTAACAAAGAAAGACAGCAAGCAAAATCAGGGAAAGGGACATGAGCTGAAAATTCAGTCGGAAACCTGACAGATCCGTCAGTGGCTTGAGCAGAAATATGTCTGCCATAATCAGGGATGGGAAATGTCACTGAATGGCATATAAAACAATTTGCTTCCAAAAAAAATGCCCCAAATGGTGAAAAGGCTGCTTTTTTAAATATTTAGCACCATATTTTTTTCTAAACAAAGAAAAGCTCATTTTAGCCCTGAAGTGGTTCAGAATGTGTCATTTTACCAACAAAGTTAACATCAAATTTATATTATTTATATTATTCTATTGTAACAACAGATTTATGTTCTCATCATAAACAGACAACATTTACACGTGTTTCCTATGTATTTTCTTAGTATACAGAAATATATAAAGTACCACAGATCTTATAATCTGATACAGGTACAAGTCAGTGCTGAATACTAGAAAGACTGACACTAAAAACATTCACAGATCTAAAAGTATGAATGCATGTATTCAAATACATGACTTACACACTCTTATCTATATGCACAACATACAAAAATAGCTAAAAAAATATTTTTTACAAAGAACAGAGAAAAATATTTTATAAATGATGGTTTATTTCTACCAATTACTCTTTTTATATCTCCATCTTAATTCATGAAAAAATGTAAAAGAAAATACTTTGACTTTTTTTTTGACATATCTCAATCAATGACGATGATGTTACTGATCACTTTCAAATTGATTGATTAATTTATTTAACAAGTCACTGACAATAACTTCTGTGGCAGCTAAGCATGAGTTTTGAATATATCACCTAACCCTTTATATAGCACATATATGACCTACCTGCTACTCTGAAGTGCTGGCTCTCCCTGCCTCGCCCTCTCTGTCAGTTGCCAGCTGAACTTTATCTGATATCTAATATGAAAGCAGTTGACATGAATAAGGTATAGAAAAATACTGATGGGAAAGCCAAGAACAAGCGATAAACACACAGACAGACTAACTCCTTTCTAGATATTGGAGGTGTGTACTCGTTTTCAAGTTACATGGGTTAATAGAACAATCAAGTTGTTTTACAAAAACCTTTAATATTTAGTGTCAAATCGCTTTTTTCACACCAAACATCAGTAAACTGCATGCATGTACTTTTACATAAGAAAAAATGGAAACCAGCCAGACATCATTGTAAAGGGGGAAAATATGTCACATTTTAAATATTTGGGAAATACTGTCAACTCACAGTTGTCCTTTAAGAAACACATAAAGCAGGTGTGTAAAACTGTCAAATTCAACTTTAGAGACTTTAGATACATCCGAAACCACCTTCCCTTAGATGCCACCAAACTATATATGCACTCAATGATTTTTTCACATATTGCATACTGCATCACAATCTGGTCACAAGCTGGAAAAACAACACTTGTTCAATTACAAACGCTCTATAAACAAACTCTCAAGGCACTAGACAAAAGCCACCATGGAAAATCACTCGGTAGCTGTGGTACTTAGCCAGCCCCCTGTAGCCGGTGCGGAGCCACATAGCATAGCCTCTGCTAGCGGTCCCCCGGTAACCCCCGTGCAGCAGGGAGGCTGGGTAACTGTCCGGGAGAAGCGTAGGTCCAAGCCGAAGCCCACAGTTCACCACCAGCCTATTCATGTTTCTAACCGCTTTTCCCCACTCAGCGACACACCCGCTAAAGAGAAAACTCTGGTTATTGGCAGCTCTATTCTGACGAACGTGAAGTTAGCAACACCAGCGGCCATAGTCAAATGTATCCCTGGTGCCAGAGTGGGCGACATTGAATCAAATTTAAAACTGCTGGCTAAAGCTAAACGTAGATTTAGTAAGATCGTTATTCACATCGGCGGCAATGACACCCAGTTACGCCAATCGGAGGTCACTAAAATTAATATTGCCTCGGTGTGTGAATACGCATAATAAATCTGACCACTGATGACATGTTTAGCCGCATGTCATCATTTAATCGCTGGCTGTCCAGGTGGTGTCCAGCAAACAATGTGGGTTTCGTTAACCATTGGCAAACTTTCTGGGGAAAACCTGGTCTTATTAGAAGAGACGGCATTCATCCCACTTTGGATGGAGCTGCTCTCATATCTAGAAGCCTGGCAAAGTTTATCAGTAATTCAAAACCCTGACAACCCAGAGTTGAGATCAGTACTCAGAGTCGAAGTCTTGTACACTTCTCTGAGCTTCTAGTGCAGTTACCCACCCATAGTTCTATACAAATGGTGTCTGTCCCCCGACCACATAATTATCTATGTCTAAAATTAAACAAAGACGAGGTGTGTATAACATATATATATATATATATATATATATATATATATCATAAAAATTAAAACCTCCTCTGTGACAGAAAGACAAAACAAGAGAATTAAATGCGGACTGTTAAATATCAGGTCTCAATCATCAAAAGCAGTGTTAGTAAACGTATTAATATCAGATAATCTTATTGATTTACTCAGCCTCACTGAAACCTGGCTGTGTCAAGATGAATATGTTAGTCAGCTGTTAATCAGCCCTAAACCTAAACTAGATTATAATTCATTTGAAAGCCTTGTTCTTAGTCTTTTACATCCGACCTGGAAAACCTCACAGCCACTTTTATTTGTTATAGTGTACCGTGCTCCTGGCCCATATTCTGAATTTGTATCCGAATTCTCAGAGTTTTTATCCAGTTTAGCTCTTAAATCAAGTTATAATTGTAGGCTATTTTAACATTCATGTTGACGTTGATAATGACTCCCTGTCTACCACGTTTATCTTATTATTAGACTCCATTGGCTTCAGTCAGGGTGTACATGAACCAACTCACTGTTTTAACCATACCCTCGATCTAGTTCTGACGTATGGAATTGAAATTGATAACCTAACAGTCTTTCCACAGAATCCCTCGCTATCGGATCATTATTTGATTACTTTTGATTTCTTTTTACTCGATTACACGCCACTCAGCAACGGGTACTATACTAGATGTTTATCAGATAGTGCTGTCGCAAAATTTAAGGAAATGATTCCTCCGTCGTTAAATTTAATACCATGTCCTTCAGTAACAGAGGTTTCCCATACCAACTATAAAACTCTCCCGAATTGATCATATTGTCGATAGCGCCATAGGCTTGCTGCAAACAACACTCGACTCTGTAGCTCCTCTTAAAAAGAAGTTAACAAAGCAAAGAAAGTTCGCTCCTTGGTATAACTCTCAAACCCGTAAGTTAAAACAAATATTGTGAAAATTTGAAAGGAACTGGCGATTAACCAAACTGGAAGAATCTCGTTTAATCTGGGCAGACAGTCTCAAAACGTATAAGAGGGGCCTCCGCAACTATTACTCAGCATTAATAGAAGAAAATAAGAACAACCCCAGGTTTCTTTTCAGCACTGTAGCCAGGCTGACTGAGAGTCAGTAATGATTTTATGAGCTTTTTTTAATGACAAAATTATGACCTCCTGTCCTCAGATAGTACCTATCTGCCCTCAAACACAGCTGTAAGACCTAATATATATTTAGATTGCTTCTCCCCGATTTCTCTTCAAGAATTGACCGCAGTGATTTCTTCATCCAAATCATCAACCTGTGACCTGGGGGCGGCAGTAGCCCCCCAACCTGACATCTCTCCACTTTGTGCATGTATACAGTGATGTGAAAAAGTGTTTGCCTGATTTCTTACTTTTTTGCATGTTTTCCACACTTAAATGTTTCAGATCATCAAACAAATTTAAACATTAGTCAAAGATAACACAAGTAAACACAAAATGCAGTTTTTAAATGAAGGGTTTTATTAATGAGGAAGAAAAAAATCCAAAGCTACATGGCCCTGTGTGAAAAAGTGTTTGCCCCCTAAACCTAATAACTGGTTGGGCCACCCTTAGCAGCAACTACTGCAATCAAGCGTTTGCGATAACTTG
>NC_065527.1:34752210-34770484 GCF_006386435.1 Epinephelus moara | reverse complement strand
ACGTTCATGATGAATCATCCTTTTGTACTAAAGTTTGTTTTGGAGTTCCGCAAGGTTCTGTGCTTGGACCAATCCTATTTACTCTATATATGCTTCCTTTAGGTAACATTATTAGAAATCACTCTGTAAATTTCCATTGTTATGCGAATGATACACAGTTGTATTTATCGATGAAGCCAGAAGAAAATAATCAATTAACTAAACTTCATAATTGCCTTAAAGACATAAAAACCTGGATGAGCACCAGTTTCCTTATGTTAAATTCAGACAAAACTGAAGTTATTGTTCTTGGCCCCAAACAACTCAGAGACTCTCACTACCGTAAGAAACCTCGGAGTAATATTTGATCAAGATTTGTCTTTTAATTCTCATTTAAAACAAACCTCACAGACTCAACTCACATTTTTTCATCTGCATAATATTACGAAAATTAGGCCTATCCTGACCCGAAAGGTGCAGAAAAATTGGTCCATGCTTTTGTTACCTCTAGGCTGGATTACTGTAACTTCCTATTATCAGGTAGCTCTAGTAAGTCTTTAAAAACTCTGCAGCTAATTCAGAATGCAGCGGCACGTGTGCTAACAGGAACTAAGAAACAAGATCATATTTCTCCTGTTTTAGCTTCTCTGCACTGGCTCCCTGTAAAATCCAGAACTGATTTTAAAATCCTACTGTTAATTTATAAAGCTCTAAATGGTCAGGCTCCGTCATATCTTAGAGAGCTCATAGTGCCATATTATCCCACCAGAACACTGGGCTCTGAGAATGCAGGGTTACTCGTGGTCCCAAAAGTCTCCAAAAGTAGATCAGGAGCCAGATCCTTCAGCTATCAGGCTCCTCTCCTGTGGAATCATCCTCCTGTTGCAGTCCAGGAGGCAGACACCGTCTCCACATTTAAGACTAGACTTAAGACTTTCCTTTTTGATAAAGCTTATAGTTATAGGCCTTGCACCAGCCACTAGTTAGGCTGACTTAGGCCTAGTCTGCTGGGGGACCTCCTATAATACACCGGGCACCTTCTCTCCTTCTCTCTCTCTCTCTCTCTCTCTCTCTCTCTCATGTCCTGTTACTGCATCTTGCTAACTCGGCCGTACTGCATGTCACTAACTCGGCTTCCTCTCCGGAGCCTTTGTTCCACTGTCTCGCAGGTTAACTCATATCGCAGCGGTGCCTGGACAGCGTGACGTGTGTGGTTGTGCTGCTGCCGTGGTCCTGCCAGATGCCTCCTGCTGCTGCTGTTATCATTAGTCATACTTCTACTGTTATTATTCACACATGTATACTATCAGATATTAATATATACTTTCGACACATTGTACCACAATAGCCAGAATTATAACTATAATATTATTACTTTCATTAATGTTGTTGTAAGCTACTGTCATTACCGTCTGTCCTGCATCTCTCTCTGTCTCTTTCTCTCTCTCTGTCTTTGTTTCTGTCTCATTGTGTCATATAGATTACTGTTATTATTATGCTGATCTGTTCTGTACGACATCTATTGCACGTCTGTCCGTCCTGGAAGAGGGATCCCTCCTCAGTTGCTCTTCCTGAGGTTTCTACCGTTTTTTTTCCCCGTTAAAGGGGTTTTTTTGGGGAGTTTTTCCTTATCCGCTGCGAGGGTCATAAGGACAGAGGGATGTCGTATGCTGTAAAGCCCTGTGAGGCAAATTGTGATTTGTGATATTGGGCTTTATAAATAAAATTGATTGAATTGAATTGGTTGATACCGTTTTTTCCCCCCGTTAAAGGGTTTTTTTGGGGGAGTTCTTCCTTATCTGCTTTGAGGGTCCTATGGACAGAGGGATGTCATATGCTGTAAAGCCCTGTGAGGCAAACTGTGATTTGTGATATTGGGCTTTATAAATAAAATTGATTAATTGAATTGATTAATTGATTATGGTTGCATCTCTCGCCTGGGCATTGGCACAGTGGCACACAGCCACTAGGAACTAGGGTTCCCATAGTTATATGATATAACTACTGGGTGGGAAGATAATCTCGATATGATAGAGAACGTTCGGTTGGTTTGTAACCTTGGTTCTCTGAGTGAGGAGATTATCTCCCCAGGCTCAAGGCTGCTCGGTACCCATTCCAATGTTAATCAGTGGGTGGGGTTTTTATAGCCTGGCACATGCCAGCCATGTAAAGTGGTGTGTCTTAAAGATTATTCATTTTCCACGTCACGTGTAAAGCCCTGTGAGGCAAATTGTGATTTGTGATATTGGGCTTTATAAATAAGCCCAGGATTGACTTTGATAGTTTTGTGTGTCTTGCTGATGTTAGTCTAATGTATAGGGTAATCAATGACTTGGCTGTTCCTCCATTAAAGGAGTTCATATCACTGCGCCCAGACAACAGGAGGACAACTAGTACGACCAGCAGAGGTGACTGTTTATCATGCCTCTGCGCCCTTGACCGGGGGGGAACTAATGTTTTGACGTCAGAATCTTTTTTCTGGCGGAGCAATTAACAAACCGTGCTTTCATCCAGACAGAGAGTCTGCCGGTTTACAGAATGGAGAGATATTTGACAGGGATGAAGAGTAAAACAGGCGATGCTTCTGACACAAACAAGACAAAGTGCTCAGCTGACGGTAATCAACCAAAATACAAGTCAAGAAAATACGACAAAGCCTATCTTGCTCTTGGGTTCACAATTAATGCGGTGGGAGATGAGGAGAGACCAGTGTGTCTTTCGTGTCTGAAAACTCTGGCAGCTAACAGTATGAGGCCCAACAAATTAAGAAGACACTTAGAGACATTACACCCCAGTTACGGCAAAAAGCCACTCAACTTCTTTCAGAGAAAACTTGGTGAATATCGTCAGCAGGAACATCGCTTCGTTAAAGCTGCATTGGTGAACAGCAAAGCACTAATGGCATCATACAATGTCGCATACAGAATTGCCCAGTGCAAGAAACCACACACGATAGCAGAGGAGCTCATACTCCCGCAGCTTTAGATATGGTGTTAACTATGCTTGATGAGACAAGCGCTGAAAAATTGAAGGTTGTCGCTCTTTCCACGACACAGTTGCAAGACGTATATGCGACATTTCAGATGACCTGGAGGAACAACTCACTGAAAAACTGAAAGACAAACGTTTCTCCTTACAAGTGGATGAGGCTACTGATAGCAATAAAGACTGCTTGTTTATTGCTTATGGTCGCTTTGTCACGTCAGAGTCACTGTATGAGGATTTGCTGTTTTGCAATATGTCCCAAGCAGAGCGACAGCTGATGAACTTTTTAAGCTTCTCGACTGTTACCTGACAGAACATGGGCCAAAATGGGAGAACTGTCTGGGCATTTGCACAGATGGTGCACAGACCATGGCAGGGAAAAAGAAAGGATTGCAGGCACCAATCAAGCGGGTCTCACCAAATGCGCAATGGACACACTGTGTCATACACAGAGAAGTGCTAGCATCAAGACAGATGAGTCCTGAACTAAATGAAGTATTGAATGATGTTGGTGTGGACAATTTCATCAAAACAAGACCCCTGAAAGTGCGGCTGTTCTCCGCACTTTGTGAGGAGATGGGAGCGAAACATTCAGCTGTGTTGTTCCACAGCGAGGCCAGGTGGCTCTCCCGAGGGAAAGTGTTATCACACATCTTTGAGCTCAGAGACGAAATTCTGGTGTTTTTGGAGGAGGAGAATATGCATGAAGTTACAAGCAAGTTCAGTGATGAACAATTTCCGATGAAGCTGGCCTATCTCAGGGATATATTTGGAAAGCTGAATAAATTGAATCTTCAGCTTCAAGGCAGAGACAAGCACGTCCCTCAACTGGCAGACAAGATCTGCGCATTCACTCGAAAGCTCGAGATGTGGGGCAAGCAACTCTCTGAGTGAATCTGAGTGAATTTGCTGACACCAGTGATTCTAGAGCCATCACAGCAGGCACGGCGTCAGGATTTCAGTTTTAGATGGGCTAGACCAATTGTGGGTGGACCTTAAATTACAAACGTTCAACTGTTTGACTTAATAATAATGACTGACTGATATACTGCTATATTACCTGTGCTTGTTTTATACAGATTTTAATTGCTTGATGCTCCTTAAATATTTGATTGCATTTTATAACGTTTCAGTATATAGGACGGACCTACCCGCGATCACTCTCCTTGGTTCTGACCAAAGAAGAGCACTAGGCGCAGTGGGGGGGGGGGACCCCCAGCGCCCCCGCTGCCCATAGCACCCCCAAGAAATGCTCAAACAAAATTTCATTTTTTCACTGTCACTGAATAAAATTGTTTTGACAATTTTGATTGTGTGACATCTGGTGGGCATATTATTAATAGGCTATCTATGAATAGGCTAATGTATCAATTAGCGAACGTTCCGTAAATAATGTATTATCGGGTGCCTGATAATACATTATTTATGGTAGGTCCTGCCCGGAAAGTCTCGATTAAAGTCAAGAAGGAGGTCAGGGTCCAGAATCAAGGAGCGGAACACCCAAGACCGCTCCTCTGGACCATACCTCTCCCAGTCCATGAGGTACTGGTACTAAATTGACCTGACTTGACTGGATAAATGAGAGTTTGTAAACATATGTTTTGATATAGTTTTGCTACTGTTAAACGTGGATCCAATAAATCAATATGTTCACAGTTTTCCATGAAGGCATGGCATGACTAATTAACATACTTAAGGGCTTGACTGGGAAAAGAATTTGGCCCTAGCATTTTTCCTTTGGAGCCGCCACATTGCTACCCACTACCACCAGAGCGAGGGAAGGTACACAGCCTTTATCAGTTAAGGCATACATTTACCTGCATCTAAACAGAATTTACATGACAGTGACACTCAACGCCAACAGCACAATAAATAAATAAATTCACCAGTATCTGACGAAAATGTTAGTGATGGAGTATTGGTCATTGAAAGCTGAGAATGGCTGTGCTTGTAATTATTGTCAAATGCTGCATGAGCAACAGTCTGGTAAACACCAGTAAATAGTCTGCGCCAGGATGTTTCACTAGCCTGCAAAAACACTCACACGGGAGCAGCGTCAGCTGTTGGTGTGGGTTGTGAGCTGTAATTCAGCAGTAAATAATCAGCTGAGTGTGTCTGACTGTGGATAGTGGAGCTGTTGAATGGATTTGTGGAGTATGTTAGTTGCAGCAGTGGGTGTTAGCAGTTAGCTCTGCTTGTTAGCCACTGAACAACAGTGGAGTAAGCAGCCGGCAGCTGCCAGACTTCACAGCTGTTGTTCCATGCAGGACTCCCCTCAGAGCCGGACTGTCTTGATGAGGTTTATGGTCCGATGCTGTTTGACAGGCAGGTAGGAGGCTCAGTTATCTGTGAGTGTAGCTGTTCTATTAGTAAACAGTCTGAACTCAGATAACTTTCATCTCTGACAGAGATGAAAGTGAAGTTTTAAGCACTAGCTCTGTGAGAGGACACAAGTTTAAACCTCCAGACTAACATGTTGCAGATTAAAAAAAACTTCAGGTTTTAATTAAGTTATTTTTCTGCTTCTTAACAGTGAAATGGATAAGTCAGAGTTTACAGTTGTAGAAAAAAAAATGTCTATATGAATTTTTTATACAAGCTGTCACCTTGATTCTAATTTGTGATACATGAATTAGCCTAACTGGATTAGTTTAAAGTTAAAAACAAACAGACATAGAAAACATAATGACTACAAGAAGACTAAAATGTCATTAATTTTCATCATCAAAAACCTTTTGAATTTTTGACTAAAACTAGATTTAAACTATGAAGGATAAAAATGACTAAAATGTAATTAAAACAAGTAAACATTTTCCTCTCAAGACTAAGACTAAATCTAAAATAGCTGTCAAATTACCACTAACATCACCCCATATTAACTTAAAAATTATTTTACTGCTTGTTCTATGTGAACAGCGTCCATAGCAACAGTCTGTTACTCATAGCACTGGCCTGCTCTTCAGAAATAACAGACCATAGAATGGATTGAAAACAGGATTTAGGCCATAGATAGACTGAGTTAAAGCCTAGTAAGAGATAAGGTTAAGCCACCTGAGTGATTGGCACTGGCAGTACTCCTGTAACTGACAAGCTCCGTAAACTGTCACTACATGAGCTAGCCAAGCACTGTGGGTATCACCTGTTGAGAAGTTGTCATTTTGTCGTCCTCTGTAGCGGGCAGTGACCTCCTTTTCTTGCTCCTGGCCTGTAACGTAACTCTGCTGGTATCAGCCTGCTGCTGCTCATCAGTCCACATACTCTTTCCTCCTCTTCATTTGGTGCGGCCTGCACACCGTTGTCATTGTGTCAGTGCTGCGAACGTTGGAAACACTTTACAGCATCAGCCTCCAGTACTTTTCTCTTTTGTCTCTGACCATCTCTGTTCCACCTTTTTGTTTTTTAGTTTCTTTATCCATCTAGTTTGTATTTACATTTTACATATTCTGCTCTTTCTGTATTGATTTCATGTATTTCCTGCTTGATCTCTGATACTACATGAGGGACTGATTCACTTGACGGGGTGGGGGGAGGTGACAGGCAGTACTAATGCACCTACTTTACAATACAGGTCTCCTTAAAATTTTTGGACCTGTATTCCCTAATCTGATGGACTGTTCCAACATCAAGTGGCCTGCAGCAAGCAGGTCTTATCTGTTTATTTCCTACAGTTTTTTATTAAACATTTCTGGTGGTGGCCTTGCAGCCCACAAGGTGGGCCAGCCCATCTGGCATTTGCCAGAATTGCCCAGTGGCCAGTCTGAGCTTGTAAATAAATGGTCATTTTGTGGGTGAAGTATTCCTTTAAATCCACCACATACTCAGTGAGTTCATCAATGAGTTCACTGATAAGTCATCAGTGACACTGACAGGGGTGTCCTGGAGCTTGCTTCAGACTGCATTTTGTATTGCAGACTACAACGCAGCCTCTGACTGGCCTGACCATTTCCTGGCCTCTCACATCACTGGGGGCATGCACCATAGTTTGTTTACATACTTTGATCTCAACAAGAAGGCTGCGCGGTCACTCTTACCGATGCTGTGGTGTTGGCGTGTTCAGATTTAAGGCCGGATCTACTAAGATCCCAATTTGCGTGTACTAATTTGCCTGCGCAATCTAGAATTTTGCGTGTGAGGCTGAACCGCGGTTTGCGGGTGATTTACTAAGAGTGATTGCGTAAATGACAACAGGTGCAAACGTGTTGGAGACACCCTATTTAAATGAGGGTTTTGCGGGTTTTATGGTTTGCAGCATGGCGAGTTTGGAGAGAAAGCGCAAAGTGAAATTCGACCCTATGGAATTAGAGGTGTTGGTAGATGAGGCCAATAAACACTTAAATGAGCTACAGCAAAGAAACGCTATATCACTAGGACCGCCAGGATTACAGCACCCCTCCAAGCGCAGCAACGTCTGCCAGACCATTATGTTAGTTTCACTTGTCAGTACCACTCAAGGTGACAAAGCTTACTTAGACTTTTTGAAAAGATCTATGTCTGTAGATGATATTTTGGTATGATAGCCCTTCCTGAGTGGTAGCTGTATCATAGTTATCAGCTCATGAAGTTTACCTACCCCCTCAGGAAATTGCATTTCAGATGCTGGTGCATATCCTGCTTTAGACTCACGTAGAAGACATCTGTCAATGTTTCACAATATTGTCTTTGGTATCATTTTAAAGGGGAGTATGTAATCTTTCATTCAAGCTAAAATGTGAATCTTTCTGACCAATATAGAGGTCACTGGAGCTCTTTGAACAGTCAACAACACACATTTTTACACAATTTTCGCCTAAATGATATACTATCTTTTAAGCCTTGTGTCATCTAGGAGCAACAGGGACACAAAATACAAAATGTGCAACACTCTCAGGACCATAAGGATTCAGGAAATGTAGAATATGCCTATACTATTTCTTGTCAGGGGTGATTGTGAGCCTTAAATTAGAAGAGCAGTACTAGGCTCCTATTAAACTATACAGAACAGCCACTAGGATAATGTCACAAAGTGGTCTGTCTTTATCATACATATACAGGACATAAAGGACACCACAATGAGATAAGGAACCACTTAGAGTTTTATAAACAACCTATTAAACAGAAAAACATTATAAACAAAATTAACACCCCATAATGTCACTCAAACTGCTCGTCTCTCTCATCCTCTGACTCCTCGAGTTCGAAGTCATGTTCTGGATCATACTGCAGTTTTTGGTTGCTGCATGTCTGTAACTTGCACTTATCTGAGCATGCCAGTCCATTTGATGAGCATATGCAGCTTGGCATTTTGCATGAATGGACACACTTGCATGTTAGCAATTCCAGAACTACATCTGGTGCAGGTGGGGAGCGCATCCAGTAAATTGCCAGCTTGCCCTCATCTTCTTTCCATCCATACTCTGTAGGACTTGGGACCACAGGGTTAGACTGCAGACTGCTCTTCCAGATTGCTGCCTGATAGTTGGCTCGTTCAACATGCAGGAAGAGACAGTCTCTACATGGTGGCAGCTGGCTTGACTTGACCTCTCCCCTTTTGGTACAGAAGAGCTGGTAGCACAGTTGGTTCACCTCTACCGTGCTGCTGTTAGCAGCGTACATGTGACATGTAAACTCCGCAATTCCCTGGAACAGCTTCTCACTCACATCCCATGACTGCCCTAGTCCACTGAAGATTTCTTGGTAGGAAGTATCCTTCTTCACCATCTTCAGGGCATTCAGCTTCCCCGGCCAGCGAATGCACTGACAGTGTCACAGCCAGTGACTCGTCTATATTTAACACGTGTCAAAGGGAGGTGCAAACGGTTTGTATGCGTAATTGCGCACACATGGCTGCAGTTATTGTTGCAAGAAGGAGACATCGAAACGATGAAAGAAGACGCAGAGAACGCATTTTTCACCCTCGTGTGAACATTTTTGGAATGAATGAGGAAACAATCAACCGCCACGACTGTCTGACAGACCGTTTGGGTTTTTATAATGCAAATAACTCTGTTTAGATAAAACCTACAAGCTTCTCTTCCTATGTCTTTTCCTAAAAATGTGTCTTGTATGTTTTCTGAAGCCTTTAAGTTACAAAAATGAAACAGACTAGACTTCTGAGCATTTATACCTCCGACCGCTGCCGAAAATTATACATTTTGATACATACAGGTAGGCTATATACATATTGCAAAACTCTGTAAAAGTACACCAAAGCATACATTTTCGTTTCCAAATATTTATTTGAAAACAAAACCATTCATACAGTCAACAAAAAAACATTTTGTTAATAATAAAAAACGAATGTAATCTCAACAGTGACCACGCCAGCCGGCGCGACTGCGGCTTCAATGTGTGTGTGTGTGTGTGGGTGGGTGTGTCAGAGAGGAGGAGTATCAATAAAAAAAAAGTTTCCACTAATTATTTCGGTGTTTATTTCTTTTATTCTAAAAGTTTTTTTTTTATTAAAATGCGTAATATAGCCAACAATATTAAAGACCAAAAGTTAATCTAATTTATTATTCTAGAATGTATTTAGCAAATCACCACTTTCAACTGGAGACACGGCGCAGCAGCAGCAAAAAAAACAACAACAACAAAAAACCTGACAGATAGCTAGTGTTAGGCCTAATTAATTGACATGAGACATTGGAGAGGATGTCAGTCCTATTCTATAGTCTGTAATATTTTTTTTATTTTATCATAACTTCTCGGAAATTAGGCCTACTCAAAAATGCATTTTTGTGTGCTTCTGAGCACACGGGCAGCATAAACAATGAAGTTACATAACCATATGGCAGATGTTGCTGCGCTTGGAGGGGCGCTGTAATCCTGGCGGTCCTAGTGATATAGTGTTCCTTTGTGAGACAATCAGGTTTCTTTGCTGTAGCTCATTTAAGTGTTTATTGGCCTCATCTACCAACACCTCTAATTCCATAGGGTCAAATTTCACTTTGCGCTTTCTCTCCAAACTCGCCATGCTGCAAACCATGAAACACGCAAAACCCTCATTTAAATAGGGTGTCTCCAACACATTTGCACCTGTTGTCATTTGCGCAAGCACTCTTAGTAAATCACCCGCAAACCGCGGTTCAGCCCCACACGCAAAATTCTAGATTGCGCAGGCAAATTGGGATCTTAGTAGATCCGGCCCATAATGTATTATCCTGTAAGCAGTATTTCAATTTCATATCTAGTGCAAACTTAACTACTATTAAAACTACAATGTAAATGCAGCCACCATATTATGGGGTTAACATTAAAGATTTCCATTTGAAGTTGAGCAAAGAGCAGTATTTGGTATTTACTTTAACTGTAAGTAATTCGTTTCTGCTGCCAACCACACACATCCTGTCTAATGTTTTTTCTCCACTTACTTATCAGCTTTCCTAGACTCTGCCTTGTTCTGATGACCCTTCACTGTACCCACAGGATATTATTGACAAAGGGACATCAATTCTTTCTCCTTTGCAACACAAGTTCAACATCCTGTTGTCATCCAGTATAGGTGAATCTATTCACTACCTACCTTAGCCCACAGCTTTCACAGGGGAAAAATGAATGGATGCATGAAACAATAAAGTGTCTTAACATGTTGCTGCAGCTGGAACAAGCCCTCCTTGCCTGGAGGGGAAGGCATCTCCTTCACAATAAAACAAAGTGTGGCATCTGTTGAAGAGAGAGTTTCATCACTGACTAATGCCTGTGTTGTTAAGGAGTTCCTGTTTGCAGTGAGCCTGTCTGGCATGCCTGCAACATTATGTCAGAGACACAGCCTTGTAAACAGTTTTCATTCAGCTATTTATTTCAGACAATAATAAAAAAAATAGATAAAAAAAGAACTTCAACTGTTCTGGTACAAAAAATAAATTACATACTATTCACTCTGGAAAAAAACCCATAAAAATGTACCCACATATTGCACTACAGGCTATCTAAACATCACTCTATTGTATAAATCTAACTTCATATTTGAAACTCTAATGAATCATAGTAACATTTGTTTTAGGCCTACATGTCAATCCAAAGTCTGTTGATCCTTTAATCACATAGAGAGTTAATGTTTTCTATTATTTTCCCATGAGAATGCTTTAAAGCAAAACTAATTGCCATATGTGACACAATGAACCCCAACACAAAGCAAACCTCCTCTAGGCCTACTGACAAACTGTTACATATTACTACACTACCTTTATTGCCACCAGAACATCCATTAACATTACATACTGTGTTTGAGCGGTACTTTATGGGTCCTTGTGTGTGGTGGAGGCTCTCAGGTTTAGTTTAGTTTAGTTTAGTTTATTGGTTTAGTTGACATGGACCATGTACAGAACATGTTCTATACCAGAGTTAGCTGAATAGCTAATTTGCATCTGTGGTCCCTGGGCAGGGAGTTAAAAGGACAATAAAACACATACTAAACATTACAGGTGACACGATACAACCTCTGGGTGGCCATGTTGGAGGCCTACAGGGACATTGTAACATTAAACTCATTTGCAACAGCACGTGTTTTGAGGGAAACGTAATGCCATCTGGATTCTGTTTTCTATTAACATAATGAGAAAATACAGCTGAACAATATATTGATATAATGTCTATATCATAATATATACATAGATATCATCTTAGATTTTGGTTATGGTAATATAGCAAGTGCTGTCTTTTCCTGGTTTTACAGTAAAGTGATGTGATTTTCCTGAACTCACCAGACTGTTCGAGCTATTATTTGCATTTATCCACTGATTATATATCTACATTACTGATGATTATTGATCAAAAATGTCATTGTGTGTAAATTGTAATGGAATATGGCAGTATTTCCTTTTTTTAATCAAAATGTCAATCAAATCATTTAATAAGGTAAACATGTTTTTTTTTTCTTCCTTTTTATTGTGTTTATTGTAGACTCTAAATTTCCTGTAGGTGTGAGTGTGAGTGTAAATGGTTGTCTGTCTCTAAATGTTAGCTCTGTGATAGTCTGGCGACCTCTCCAGGGGGTACCCTGCCTCTTGCCCAGTGTCAGCTGGGATATATAAATATATATATATATACATATATATATATATATATATATATATACACATATATGATACTGAACGTGTGAGTAAAACGTTCACTGACAGCATATTTCTTTTGTAGTCAGCCAAAATATACACTTGTAATGACTACCACTCCATTTAACCAAAGTCCTGCTATTTGTAGACCTACCCCGGATACCGTCCTGTAAATCTGGTGTGGAACACAACTGTAGCTCTCCTTTCACTCAAAAATACACTGCCTATAAACATAATCCAGTCAGTGACTGCATTTGCCATCACAATATCAATGGAAAAACAATACAGTCATATCAACGCCATTTTTAAGAGACAGTTTAAATAATCACAATATTAAATGACAAATCTGGTGTCCAACCCTCTTAAATGTTCTTTTAAGCCAAGTCCTTTTTTTTCTTTGTGACCCATCCACCACCTCAACCGACCTCTTTACAAGCACTTGGGACTGTTTCCTTGTTTACTGCCATTAGTCATTACATTAGTCACGTGATCATAGCCTTTAAAAATACATGGGATATGTATGTATTTGGGTGCATTGCTTTTCATAGGAAAAAAAATGTGAGAACAGCCTGTAATTAGACAAATTAATATCAGTTGTGTTACTATAGGCCATGCTGGCTAGTTTACAGTTGCTTGTTGACAAAGGAACAGTTCATTAAGTCAGAATGTGGTTAGCCAAACGTAGCATAAAGACAGGAGGTAAGGGGAAACAGTTGGCTTGGCCCTGGACAAAGTTAGAAGCTGTAAAACTCACTAATTAACATGTTTTGTCCTACATAAAAAGGAATGACATTACATGGGTTTAAGTGCCGTAACTATTTCTTCACGAACAACAGTCAAGAGCAGTGACAGCATACAGCTTCCTGAGGTTTTGTCATCATAGTAAAGTTACATGGTTCGAAACCATTGTGCCTGTACAAAGACCAAAAGAAAAGCCTGTGCTCACTGACAGTATCTGCCAACTTGTACTATAGCAAATGAGATGCTACAGATGTGCTGGCAGATGAAGTGTTGCTCATCAAGAAATAGTTCCAGCGCATAACTTCCCCTAAAACCAAATTGTCATTTTGAAATGATATACCGTGTTAATCAGAGAGCTTCAAAGATGTTTGGACAGAGTCAGGCTAGCTGTTTGCCCCTGCTTCCAGCCTTAAAGCTAAGCTAAGCTTGTCACGTGCTGACTCTAGGTCAGTACTTAATACACAGACATGAGACTGATATCCATCGACATCTCACTTTCTGAAAGAGAGAATACATGTATAAACCATTCCTATTATGAGGCTGTGTTTTGGGCCACAAACTAATCTTCTAAAAGTTTTTTGTTTCACAATGATCTACATTTGGACACAAATCTGCACAACTGACTTTTACCTCTATCTGTTCTGGCTCTGAAATATTTGATCATGATTTGCTCACTTATAATTCATCCATAAACTTCATTATGAGAACAGGTGTGGCTTTTTTTTTGTTTCCTTTGTTAGTTGTCCGACTGCATCCCAGCTCTCCCCTCAGGCAGTCCAGCCTTCCTCTGATTTTTCTTCTGTTTACTACTGTGGACAGATGTGTCCTTGTGTCCTGAGTCATTCAGCTTTCTGGAGTAGCGCTTGCACTTGCAGGAGGTCACCACAGTGATCTTGTAGGTCCTGGAGCTGCCATCCTGGCATTGCAGCCGGATCCGCTGGGTCCGGGTCCTGTCAATGACACAACGCCACTCCTGGACATCACGGCGGCTCCAGTGCCTCCCTGTATAACTCCCACCCCCAATCCAGTTGGGCAGTAGGTGTGCTGGCAGACACTCCCCAGCACACACCAGCTCCTTGATAGGGTTAACACTGGTGCACTGGCCATCAGAGATGTACTTTGTGGACCTCAGCTCCCTGCAGCCCACCTGGCTCTGGTCTGGGCCTGGGAAATGAAAACTAAGTTAATTATACATATGTTCCACTTCATCTTTACACTGCTATAATTCAGAGAGATGTACCATGAAGTGAGATATGATGAGTCTAATGCAAGAGTTTTCCATCCTACAAAGGTGGCTCTCTTTTAACCCGGCTAGATCGCCACCTTTTCAAGCTGGTATACTCAGTCTGATTTAATAGAGACACACATATTGATGATGCTTTTATTATGATTATTGTATACCTAGTGTTAATAGTTATGATTTTGTCTAGTTATTTTATCAACTTTTATTGTATATTACTGAATTGTTTGATTTTATGATCTATAGATACATTGCTACTTGTTTTGTTTTTATTGTGTCTTGTAAGGTGACCTTGAGTGTCCTGAAAGGCACCTATAAATAAAATGCATTATTATTATTATTATTATTATTATTATTATTATTATTATTATTATCATTATTGTTATTATTATTATTATTATTATTATGGTAAGTTATGCAGACCTACCCTACTTGCGACCAGTTTAAATTCAGAGTTTTGGCTTGAAATAGGCTAAAAAGCGCCTTTTATCGCTCCTTTGAGTAGTTTCACCCTATAATCTATGAGCCATACAGATTCTCAGCAGAGATAATACATTATAAATGCAATTTATCCAACTTCTTGAGCTGTAATTTTACATAAATGCCACAGAATAAAGCAGTACTCTTACAGTGAAACTTATATATTACATTGCTGTCTTTGTTGTTGCTGTTGTTGCCATGGGAAAATACAGTATAATAGTGATGCAGACAATTTAAGGAAGAATATTGTTTTCTTTTATTTGCATGTTTGTTGCTGCTCTCAATGAACTGCTGAATGATTGGATAGTGTCCTCTGGTCCATCTGCCCACACTGGCTCTAAAAGAAGCCTTCTAGAAAACCTAAAGTAGCATGATACATTAAAATTTCACTGAATTATTAATCAAGATTATGTTGATGCCTTCGAACCATAATGTTGCCACTTTGAATTGTGTTTTTATGCTTGGTCCTGATTTGCTGAAGTCTATTTTAAACTGCTGGTATATTATAGCTGATAAAACTCTGATTTAAAATGAATTAGTCTATTGGCATTTATCACAGATGAAATTTAATGAACAATCATTTCACTTTGATTAGTCCATAAGTGATTTCCATGTCTCCTTCAGTATGCATGTGAGTATAACTTTTAAATCTGCCGCAGCACATATAAAGTTTCAGAGCTGTAGAATATGCAGCTGCTATGTTAAAAATAAATGGAGAGGTAACATAAATATATTCACTTGTGAATTCATCCTATTAGTCATTTTCTGCCAGCATTTCTCTCCTTAAATTAAATGAAGCAACAGTGTTCCTTTTTACTGTAATACTTTTTTATATTCTTCAAAGGCAGAAATAGGTGGCATGGATCAATCATTTTTAGGTGTCAAATGATGCACTGAATAGGTCACTTGCATTTTATGTGAGCCTGCACAGAGCCTGAAGCAGAAAGCCTGGGTTAAAATAGACAGTTGACAACCACCTTTGTGGTACCCACTATCTCTGACTTAGGCTTTAGAGTTTGTCCGGCAAGCTCAGACAAAGAGAGCCTGGCTCTGTTGAACTGGCTTCATGGTACAGCCCTCTGGTCTACTTCTAAGAACACATTACAGCTTGGGGTGAGGTGGCAGAGTTCAGCCCTTTCTTCAACTACTCTAAACTGTGACCTAGTTGGAGACTGATCTAAATTTTAGTAGTTACATTACAAACTGGGTATGTGGAGTTTGAAAGATGCGGATGTGTTTATCGGGGTGGGGGTGAGGTCTAATGATATATGCTATGAAGTTGCATAGTGATAATTGTAGGATCCAGCATTTGTGAGGAGTGACTCATACTGGACACTTAAGTCAGAAATGTCTTAGCCTCTGCTGCACTGATTTTGATTATATTCTTTTAAATTAGTCTCTCACACAAAGCCCAACTCTGTGGAAACGGAATACTAAAATTGCTGGAGGGCAATTACCCCTTTAAATCAATGATATTGTCCGCCTTTTATAATTAAAAAATGAAGCTTGAGTAAGAGGACTCATGTCTATGCAGGATCTGAAAAAGCTGACCCATGCCCTCCTCTTGAGCAGGTTATTATTGTCCCTGGCAACTGCAGCATGTTCAAAATGCAGCTGCCAGAGTTTTAACAAAAACAAAATATATGAACATATTACAGCCATTCTCAAATCTATGCATTAGTTACCACTTATCCAGACAATTTTTATGAAATACTGCTTCCTATTGGCAAATCACCTACAGGGCTGAGAACTAATTATATTTACTCTCTTAGAGTCAACACAAAACATGGGAGGCCACATTTTGCAACCACATTTGGAATAAGATGATCTTGGGCTTAGTACCGTATATTTTTTTTCACCAATAACATAACATATTAACATTTTGTTACCTTTAATAATATACCTTGTTGATTGCTATTTTTGTTTTTTCCTGTTATTATTTTATGCAGCCCATAAAGCCCCTTGAATTGATAATGTGTGTTAAATGTGCTATACAAATAAAGTCTTTGTGAAGGGCTTGTTATTGAGCTGTTTATTGTTTTTAAGTATTTGACTTATTCTACATATTTGCTTGACTTAAAATTGGTATTTCATTTGCTTATTATTTTGTTTTGTTTATTTGTTTGGTATGTAAGAATTGGGCACCACTACAGGCATCTATGCTGGTATATACTGTAGGTAGGCATGTAAGACCAGCACACACCTGAGGGGTCTATGGCAGCAGGAGCTGTGGTGTCTTTGCTTGCTTGCCAAGGATAAATGAATCACAAACAATCACGGAAATGTCTGGATGAACATTGACTTTTTTGTCCCTGTACAACTGATTCCTCTGGTCCACCAGTGGCCTTTTTCATTTGGCATTTGCTTCAATTTTTTTTATGAACAATATAGCCCTGACATGACTGTTTTGATACTGAGTCCTATTGTTAACTGGCATTATGCTTTGTATGAACCCTGTCACTCACACCCTGCAACCCTGAGGAACATAACTGGTTTATAAAATGAATGGAGGCCATGGGTGGAAACAAGCAGCTATTTAACTTAGATTGCCACATAGGCATTAGTACCCATAATTATTGAACTTTTCTGCTTGTCTTGTGCTTTTTGTCCCTTGTGCTCTCTCTCCTCATCTCTTCATTTCTTTTTCTTTTTTCTTTCTCTATTTATTTTTTTCTTTCTCCCAGTGTCCCAGTATGCAGTCTAGGAAACCATAAATTTCTGCTCACATCAGTCACGCAAAATGCTCTCTCTGCTTATCTGAAAACATTTATTTCTGAAAACGAGATCAAACACCATGCTTTTTTAAAATCCACCAGTTTGAAACAATAGCCTATGTGCCACGCTTTACTGAGCATGACAAAACAATGAGGTCAAAAATCATGTACATGTACTGTAACTGCCCCATGCGTAACCGTTTCGACTCACCATTACGCAAAGCGTCAGCTAGCCGTCTCCCGCCGTTCCTTGCATGGTTCGTGTCTTCATTAGCCGGCTCCTCTTCAGTATCAGGTACCGGCTGAATATTGACTGACTCTGTGGCGTCATTATGAACCGCTAAGTTGCTCCTGCTCAGCAGCAGCAGGAGCGCAATGAGACGGAGTCCGCTGGCAGGACGGAGCATGGCTGCAGCTGACTGATATGGGTGTTGCTGTCAGTGACAATTTTACACCTGATGAGTGACTAACCTGCTGCAGCTGTGCTTTATATAGTCTCCACTATGGTAAGGGACTGTTCTTTACTTACCGGAGGAAGGGGGTGGCAAGGGCTATTATTGTTATTAGGGTATTGTAATCCTAGGTATTCTTCTTCTTCTTTCTTCTTTCATCTTCCGAGGAAATCATACTTCCCATGGGTGAAAACTCACCAAACTTTGTACAAAGGTCCAGTCTCATGCCAGATATCCTCAGTTGTAAACTCAAGCCAATAGTCCTGATGGTGGCGCTACAGCAAGCGTCTAAAGTTCAAAACTTTGAAAATTCATAACAAATCAACCATACGTGTTACAACTTCACAACTTTCATCAAACTGTAGCCCCAATACTGAATACATTTTTGTACATTTAAACCTATTAAAAATTATGAAGTTTATCACTCTGTTTTTTTTTTCAAAAACTGTAAAACTTCTTAAACCTATCTCCTCCCACAATTTTTGCCCAATTGACACCAAACTTGCTACAGAGCATCTTCAGACTGTCCTACAAAAACTACGTTTATCAGATTTTTGATTTATCAAAAATTGAGCCTACAGCGCATCAAAATGTTTGACTGTAAACGGTACTGTACACATATACATGCAAATTCTTGCTAAATAAATCTTCAAT
>NC_065527.1:34749712-34751260 GCF_006386435.1 Epinephelus moara | reverse complement strand
CCTCTGAGTGGCTGAGACTTTTTCACACACACTGCAATAATTTAATTTAACTTGTGCAATAACCCCATTCACCCTGACTGTATATATTCTGTTTGTGTAAACAATCTTGTTCAGTTTACAATATATATATGTATATATATATATTTATTTACGTTTATGTTTGTTAATAATTCCTGTTTATTTAACTATATATTTGTTAATACTACTGTTTAAATTTGTTATATTTTCACGTATCTTTCCTCTCTTGCAAGGAGCACCTGTAACATAAATAATTTCCCCTCAGGGATCAATAAAGTATTTCTGATTCTGATTCTGAATATGTGTATTTTCAGATTTTTGTTTCGATAACTGAATTTTTTACAGTGGTTTGAAATCTGCTTTTCCATGCATGGACGGCTGCTAAACCTGCACGTCTGGCTTAGTCAGTTTGTGAAGCTACACATGAACTGTCACAGAGTAATTAGCTCAGTGAGTTAGAAATTGATCCTTAGTCTCAGAGGTTGTGAGTTCAAGCCTCAGATGATGCAAAAGGCAGATTGTGTTGCTAAATTCCTAAATGTCTTCCAGTTCTTCTGCTTGTTGCTCAGAATTGCCTAAAAATGCCCAGACCCGACCCATCGCTGCGCAGCAGCTATAATTATTATTATCATCATCATGATTATTATTATTAGTAGTAGTAGTAGTAGTAGTAGTAGTCAGACATGTTTACCATGAGATGGTATATCATAAAACATGACATTTTTTACCAACGTTTGGTAGTTGTGTGCAAATAGTGCTCAAGAAATATAATGCCAATTGGCCAGAAGGGGCACTATAATTAAGGTTGATTGTTTTTTCTTTGAAAGGCCACCCTTCTTGCATAGTATGTCGGATTGACTTCAAATTCGACACACGTGTCCAACGGAATGTGCTCTACAAAAAGGCCTCAAGAACTATTAAGGTTTGCATGACAAGATTTTTCACCATTTTGACTTTTTTGAGAAGCACATTTTTGACATCTCCTCCTAAACCATAGGTCCTATTCATACCAAACTTTCTGTGGATTATTATTGGAACACGCTTATTAAAAGCTTGTTGATATCTCAACAAACCTCACGGACTGCGTTTTTTAATCTGCGTAATATTGCGAAAATTAGGCCTATCCTGACCCGAAAAGATGCATAAAAATTGGTCCACGCTTTGGCTGGATTACTGTAACTCCCTATTATCAGGTAGCTCTAAAAAGTCTTTAAAAACTCTCCAGCTAATTCAGAACGAAGCGGCACTTGTACTAACAGGAACTAAGAAACAAGATCATATTCCTCCTGTTTTAGCTTCTCTGCACTGGCTCCCTGTAAAATCCAGAATTAAATTTAAAATCCTTCTTCTAATGTACAAACCTTTAAATGGTCAGGCTCTGTCATATCTTAGAGAGCTCACAGTGCCATATTATGCCACCACAACACTTTGCTCTGAGAATGCAGGGTTACTTGTGGTCCCAAAAGTCTCCAAAAGTAGATCAGGAGCCAGAGCCTTCAGCTATCAGGCTCCTCTCCTGTGGAATCATCT
>NC_065527.1:34746348-34748970 GCF_006386435.1 Epinephelus moara | reverse complement strand
GAACCTTCTTTCACCAGTGTTTCGTCTAGTTGGTCCCACGACACCTCCAGGAGGCTAGACAGTGATCTCTGGCGTCCCAGAGACACTCCCCTAATGCCAGGTCTCACTGCTCCCCGCACCAACCCCACAACCTCCTTTACCTTACTTACACATGGCTTTCTCAGCCCAAACAGCAGTGCCACCTTCAACAAACCCAGGCTCCATACATGCGAGCTCCAGGTAGAGACAGTGCTGATACTACCTTTCCTAGCACATTCACCATACTCTATTTCACACGCTACATAGCATAACTCCAATATAAGCTTAAGTTAAAGGAGATAGATAAACTCACAAGATCAGCAAACACACTCACCTTGCAGCATGGTCTCAAGCAAAAGGGATTCAAATAGGTCACTCCCAGACTTAAATTACCTTCCTCTTCCTGGATTTTCTCCTGAGAGGACTGATTGGTGGATCTCTCCACCTGATCTCAAGGAGTTATGTACCCTGCTTCATAGTTCCCCCTGCTGGCCCCCAACTGACATTATTTTTTCTCTTCCAGATCCACTGACTTGCTGTGGCTGCTTCATCTGACATTTCCTTCACTGTCTTCCTCAAACTCTGTCCCCGCACTCCGAGTTCCCCCAGGAGCGAGACAGCTGATCTTGCTATGAATTCCCTACACCCCATTTTTACTGGACAAATCCTAGTTTTCCATCCTCGCTGCTCAGCTTCTGCTCCTAAGTCTGCATATTTAACAAACAGTGGAACATGACAGAAAGGGGGGATGGCAGTTTTAGAAGGGGGGTGATTTTGACCGTTTATAAAAGGTTTTATAAGACATTTTATGAAAATATTTTGGCTATTTATATGTTTTTGTATGTCAGTTATATATGTTGAAATGTTAAAAACATAGACACATTAATTTCTTACAATGACAATGAAAAGACGCAGGGCTGGGCTGTGTTTATATTGTTTTATTCTAAATGCATGTAGCCTATACAACACAGTACAACAGCCAAGGCAAGCGGAGGTGGTGACATCATCAAGTTCGCTGCTGTTCCCTCCCGTTCTGGGGAAGTCCAGATTCTCCTGTAGACTTGCCAAGTCGGAACTTGCCTAGTCCACAAGTCCGAACTGCTGAACTTGAATATTGAGAAACTCCTCTTGACTCCTCCAAGTGTATTTAACGAATTGAGATGTCCTACAAGATGGCGAGTCTCGATCAATTTCCGGGTCAAGTGGTCGAGGATAGAGGACGGAGGAGTCGAGGAGGGATGTTGGAATGAACCCATTGCTTCCAAATTTTGCATGGTCGGACCAAAGGTTGTGGAGTTATGTTCTGAGCCACGCCCACCTCTAAAGTTCATTAGTCAGTATCTTCAAAACGGAATGAGACAACAATGACAGTTAAAGTGTTGGTGATAAAATCCTGAAAAAAATCTCAGATCATTCTACTGCTTTTGGATATACTGTTAAAAATTGGGGTGACATTTGGTTGAAAATGAGATGAAATAGAAAATGTTGTTCATACAGTACAAATTACAACAAGATATTAAATATCACTGCGGGCTTAACGTTAAACAGATCTGTACACCATTTAAAAGATGCGTCATCTTGTATCCAAAGAATACCTGTGTCAATTTTGGTTACATTTGAATGAAGACTTTTGGAGATACAGATGTTAATTAATTTTGCATAGTGACAGACATCTGAGTTGACTATAGGTTGCAAGCAACAAATTTTGTCACAATTCAATGGATGTGCTGAGAAAAATCCGCTCTGTAGGACATACTGGTGATTTATTATGTTTTTTTGATGTTTGGAATGTGAAATGTCTTAAAATTTTGATTTATTGTAATAAATCCATGCCCTCTTTAAGAAATCACTTCCAAATTTTATGCACAGACTGAGACATGACCCTAGATGGTGCAAACCGAATTTCATACAAATCTCTGTAGCTGATTATGAGATATACACTTTTTGTATTTGTAGTGCCCACTAGTGATCAGTTTGAATAAACCTTTCAGGGTATGATTCAGGATGTTTCCCACAAGTTTTGTGATGATTGACACAACAAAGGAGTAAGGTCCATTTATGTGCTGAGCCACGCCCTTCTAAAGTTCATTGGTCAATATCATCAAAACGCAATGAGATCAATCAATCAATCAATAAATTTTATTTATGGGAAAGACCATGTGACCACTTGGAAAGACAGCTGACAGGAGGGAAAAGACCCCAAAGGTGCTGGCATGGGCTAGAAACCCATGGCAGCAGTGGTGAGACCTAGCAGCCTTACTACAACCAAAATTAGCTACAGCCAACATAGGGAAAATACCCCAAGAGTCAGTGAGAGCTGGGGTGGAAAATGACTCACAGGTGGATTACATGGTAAAAGGTATTGGAATGGACATGACTATGCATTGGACCTGTGACTCAGTGAGGGATAGGGGCACAGACCTATCCACCAGGGCTAGAATTGGCAGCACTCAGCGTAATCAATCAATCAATTTTATTTATAAAGCCCAATATCACAAATCACAATTTGCCTCACAGGGCTTTACAGCATACAACATCCCTCTGCCCTTTGGACCCTCACAGCGGATAAGGAAAAACTCCCCAAAAAAAAACCTTTAACGGGGG
>NC_065527.1:34722194-34745239 GCF_006386435.1 Epinephelus moara | reverse complement strand
TCAGTACTTCCTAAGAAGTCAGTCGAGTCAGTTGGATGAAGTCCAGCGGCAGGTAGAAAACCACAGTTCGCAGGATATCAGTAACACTGTCACTGAGGAGGAGGAGAAGGAGGGGTAGTAAGAGAGGATGCAGGTGACACTGAGGTCAGTATGCCAGACAGAGAGAGAACCATGGAGCAAAAGGTTAGAGTTAGATGGCCTAGGGCAAATGACAGTAAAGAATGGGAGATAGTTAATAGAGATTTGTCAGTAATCTTAAGTAGGCTTAGAGGAAATGCAATAGAAAGGTTAGAAAAGATGGGAGATATAATTTATTCATATGGTGCAGAGAGGTTTGGGGTGCATGAGAGAAAGAGGAGTGAGAGGGTAGAGTCAGGTAAGTCTAGGTGGCAAAGAGAAATAGAGAAGTTAGTTAAGGAAAGGAGACAGTTAAGAAAGCAGTGGAAAAAGACTACAGAAGAAGAAAGGGAGGGAATTAATGTGTTGCAAGAGGAGTTGAGAAGCAGTTCTTAGAAGGGCAGAGCATCTCAGGAAAAAGAGGAGGAAGAAGGAACATGTAAGGACAGCTTTTTTCAGGGACCCTTTTAAGCCAGGAAAAGGGAGGGAAGCTCAAAGCAGAAAGGTTAGAGGTTGAAGAATATTTGAGAAATACATATTCAGATTTAGAGAAGAATAGGATAGTAGGTTTCCCAGCGGATATCCCTCCATTAGGAGGGATAGAGCATGAGATGGATGTCAGGCCACCTAGGTGGAAGGAAGTTCAGGAGGTGGTCAGGCGTGCAAAGGCTTCTTCGGCCCCAGGGCCTAATGTAGTCCCCTACTGAATTTATAAATGTGCACCTGATATCCTTAAATTTTTGTGGAAACAGCTAAGAATAGTTTGGGAGAAACAAATTATCCAAAGAGCATGGTGTAGGGCAGGGGGTGTCCTCATTCTTAAGGAGAAGGAGTCTGTGGACCTTAGCCAATTCCGGATGATTTCTCTCTTGAATGTAGAAGGGAAGATTTTCTTAAGTGTAGTAGTGCAGAGATTTGCTAGCTACTTAGAAAGGAATAGCTTAATAGATACTATGGTGCAGAAGGCAGGAATACCAGGTTTTGCAGGGTGTTTAGAGCATACTAGCATGATCTGGCACCAGATTCAGGCAGTGAAGATTAAAAAAAGGGACCTGCATGTAATATTTTTAGATCTTGCAAATGTGTTTGGTTCAGTACCGCATAGCCTCATTTGGAGTGCGTTTGACTACTTCAAAGTGCCACAGGTAGTTGTTAACTTAGTGAAAGCATATTTTCAGGATATTAGGTTGTGTCTAAGTACGGCAGGTTTCACAACAGGTTGGCAGAGGCTAGAAATAGGCATCATGGCAGGGTGTACAATTTCTCCATTAGCATTTACTATGGCGATGGAAGTAATCATCAGGGCTTCTAAGTGGGTGGTAGGTGGGGAGAGATGGCAGAACGGGTTGCATCTTCCACCAGTTAGGGCTTACATGGATGACATGACACTGGTGACCACAACAATGCCATGTACAAAGAGGCTACTAGAGAAGGTAAATAAGAACCTCAAGTGGGCCAGCATGAAGATCAAGCCTAGTAAATCTAGAAGCATCTCGATACGTAGAGGGAAGTTAAGTGATAGGAAGTTTGTCATAGATGATGAGGAAATCCCAACAATTAGGGAAAAGTCAGTAAAGAGCTTAGGTAGGTGGTACAATGTGGAGTTGAATGATGAGGAACAGGTGGTGAAATTTAGAAAAGATGTGGCAGAAGGATTGGATAGAATAGATAAATCAGAACTTCCAGGAAAGTTGAAGTTGTGGTGTTTGCAATTTGGGCTATATCCTAGGTTAATGTGGCCATTGTCAATTTATGAAATTCCAATATCCGTTGTGGAGAGAATTGAAAGGTCGGTTAGCTCCTATATTAGGAAGTGGTTGGGCGCTCCTAGGTGCCTAAGTAGTGTTGCATTGTATGGAAAAGGGATACTTCAGCTGCCAGTATCTAGTTTAACAGAGGAATTTAAATGTACCAAGGTCAGGACAGAGCTCTTGTTATCTGGGAGTAAGGACGTGGTAGTTAGGAGTGTGGTTCCAAATCCAACCAAGGGGAGGAAGTGGAACCCAAGATCGGCAGTTCAGGAGGCAGAGGTAGCTCTTAGGCATGCAGAGATTGTAGGTAATGTTCAGTTTGGCCGGGGAGGCCTGGGGCTTGGCTCAGGCAAACCGGTATGGAATAAAGCAGGTCTCAAAGATAAAAGAAAGCTGGTCGTGGAAAAGATACATAGACAGGAGGAGATATTGAGGGGTGCAAAGGTAGCGGCCCAGGCTAAACAGGGACAGTGGTTGAATTGGGAAAGTGTAGAGAAGAGGAAGCTTAGTTGGAGGGACCTGTGGAGTATGGAGGAGAATCGTATTAGATTCCTGGTAGGGGCTACATACGAGGTGTTACCAACCCCCCAGAACCTAAAACTGTGGGTAAATGGGGACCCATCATGCCCATTGTCTTCAGGTACCGCAACCTTAAAGCATATTTTGTTAGGCTGTAAAGTTAGCTTGTCACAAGGCCGATATGCATGGCGACATAACCAGGTGTTGAAATGTTTAGCTGCAGGCATCGAAGGGAAACAAAGACAGGTAAATTCAGAAGGTGTAAAGAATAGGAATTTAGCAATTCAGTTTGTCCGTGAGGGGGAGAAATACAGAAGGGATAAGTTAGTAAGGAGGCAAGGGTGTGGCCGCCTAGAAGGTGCTTGTCATTGGGAAATGCAAGTAGATTTAGGGAGAAAGCTTGTTGTTCCTTGGGAAATGCAAGTAGATTTAGGGAGAAAGCTTGTTGTTCCCCAGGAAATAGTTTGTACCAATCAGAGTTGTGGTCAGTGAGTCAACGGATAGTTTATTTCATTGAGCTGACAGTTCCTTGGGAAGACTCAGTGGAAGAAGCCTATGAAAGAAAAAAGCTTAAGTATTTTATTTTTCTCTCTCATGTTGTATGTCTTGTCTTCCTGTTTTATTTTGTGATCACTCACCACTGTCTCTGTTCCAGGTTCCTGTCTGCCCTGCCCCCTCCCTGTCTGTGTGCACCTGATCCCTGATTGTGTCTCCCACACCTGTGTCTAATCACTCCCCATCAGTCCTGCATATATTCCCCCTTGTGTCTTGTCTCATCGCCAGTTCGTTCATGTTCACAGCTCACGTTCCAGCATTTTTCTACAGCCTCAGTCATAGCTTTATTGTGTTTGAACCTTTCCTGTTTTTTGACCTTGCCTTTTACCTCACGTCGTGGATACCTTTGCCTGGTTTGTCTGCTTCCTCGTGTACCAACCCCTGCCTGGAATAAACCTTGTTTTGCTGCTTTTAACCGGTCTGAGTCGTGCATTTGAGTCCTGCCCTTTCTGTGCTAAGTTCATGACACTTTCCATCCCTTGTGTCATTTTTTGAATGAACGTGGTATTACTGCTTTTTCAACATTTAGTTTTACCTTTGGTTTTACCCATATCGAGTAAAATACTGTGGGCGAGGGCACGCATGCAAAGATATTTTTATATTGTATCTCAGCGAGCTGCGGCGTGGATGTTATGCATGTGCCCTATAGAGGGTGCCCGAACAATGCGTCCAAATTCACATCTGTTCTTCTCTATGGATTTTCTCCGCAGCAAGAAGCCACGCATATCACGTGAAACAGCGGAACCGTAGCTTTCCAACAAGACCAAGCACTTATCCAGTGTTTTCACAGCGAAAAAAAATGATAAAGTTACACTAAAATTATGTATAACAAAGCTTTCATACAGCTTTGCACACACATTACTCTTGGATGGATTACTCACGAATGCAGGGTCGCACAGAAATGCCACGCATATCACATGAAAGTGCAGGACTGGAGCTTTCTGGTGATACCAAACACATCATTGTGCTGCCATCTCATCACGCTATAAATATAGATCAATTGTCTACAAAATAAAAACCTGACGAATTTCTTTACAATCCATTATACAGATCTTGTTATCAGTCACTTCATATAGTGAGGAATAATATTATTAGGCTACTATTATCTTAGATGTAAATATTGCATGTTTCTTTCAAATAAAACACATTTTTGACTTGTGAATGAGTCAATGGAATTTCTTGCAATAATGAAAAAATACTGGCAATTATGTTCGCCTGGCACAAACCACATGTTTTGGACAACTGTGAAGTGATAGAATGTCCCACCCACGTTTCTTATATTGCCAGATTCCAGAGAGTCTCCCCTCTTCATATGTGGCAGAATATGTCTACTTCCAACTTGCTATGGTGACATATATGTAAAAATGTAAGATTTTAGTAACACAGATTTTCTTTTTTTCATTGATATAAAAATTAATATAAAATACAGACATATAGAAGGACATGCGGTGATGTACAATATTGTAATTTATTTATTGTATTTATTCAACAGCATTTTAAATATTGATTATCTGATATGAATTGTATACCTGATGTCTGAAGTGCGGCTGAATAAAATGTTCCTCTTAACATCTGACAGATTTGATCCCATTTATATTGGCGAGGATAGACTAAATGAGAAACTGCTGTCAGTATAATCCAGTACAGTTCAACAGCACCACAATCTACAACTCAACACTTCAATATAATGTTAGACTTAATACAACATTAAACAGCTTTTGTTTTTTTCTAGGTGTACCAAGTAAACTGTCAAGTCTCCATAAAAATGTAGACAGAAAGCATAATGATGAGACAAATTCAATGATGGACAATAACTAAGTATATTTACACAAGTAGCTACTGTACTTAAATACAAATTTGATGTACTTGTACTTTGGGTATTTCCATTTTGTGCTACTTTATACTTAAAGGGAAATACTGTACATTCTACTCAAGCTACATGTATTTGATAGCTATAGTTACTTTTCAGATAGTTTGTTTTATATGTTGTAAGTTTCATATTTACAAGTTGATGTGGGTTGTTATAGATTAGACTAGCATAATAGTGAAAGGTGTTAAAATTAGTTCTACCATGACAACATTTAAATGCTGCTTACATGTAGCCTACGTGTAAATTGATCAATTAATACTCAATACTTATTCATGCATATGATGATTACAACACTTGAAATTGGGTCACTATGCATAATGAGTACTTTTAACTTTTCATTTTAAGTAGGCCTACATTTTGCTGACAATACCCATATACTTTTACTCAAGTCAGATTTGGTATGCAGCACTTTTACTTGTGACTGAGTTTTTGTTCTTTGTTGTGATATTACTACGTTTTCTGGGTACTTTGTCCACAACTGGACAAACATATCAAACAATAGAGACATGCAAGCATAGCATGTCCTCATCCTCATTCTCCGCTGTCTTTCTCGCATCTGCCTCCTCAGCTGGGCAGCCTTCTCCTCAGCCTGCAGGTACAGCAATACTGCTGCAAAAACTGCACCAAGACGCCTTCTCCGATCCATGTCCGTTATTGATTTTTGATTTCCAACTCGCCAGTGCTCACGATCACAATAAACACCAACTGCCCTCAAGTTCGCTGCCAAGTCCGAACTTGCCAAGTCCACAAATTCGAACTGCTGAACTTGAGTACTGAGAAACTCCTATTGTCTCATTTCTCGAAACATATCGTTTCTTCTGTCTTCGCGTCTCATCCTCGCATCTCTCCCCGTGTCCTACGAGGGCGGAGCTAAGACACAAGGAAGAGACGCAAGTGAGGGAAACATGGATGCGAGAATTGGTTTTGGGATGAACACAATGTCTTAAGAGGTACCAGGAACATATCCTGAATGTTTCATGTAAACTGACCACTAGGAGGCACCACAACTGTAGAAAAATGAGCGTGGGATAATACTCATTAGACTAGAAATCAGAGATTGTTTGTCCAATCATTACAGAACTTGCAGGGCATGTTAAATAGTAATTATATTATTTCTATATTTTTGATTGTTTTTCATTTGACGATTATATTCAGTATATGTGTTTTTTTGTACAGCTGTCAATGATTATACTAATTGTTATTTGGGAATTGGGGGTATTTAAAAGGGCACCTCTGCTCACATTTTTTAGTCTGAAGAAGAGCCTGAGGGCTCAAAACTGTGGTGAGCATGGACTTTTGGCTTTTATTTTATGAACATTTCCGGAGTCTACTTCCTGTGTGGGTTGTCTGCTGCTGTGCTTACCTGTCTCCAGAGGCTTCTCCCCTCCCCCGCCCTGCACTGAGGCTGAGTGCGCACACCTGAGAGTCATCTGCAATCAACGGGCTTTAAGACTGCCACCGACTCTAGCCTCAGCGCCAGAGTATATGCGACTGCACGCAGTGGTATCTCGGCTCCTCTGTTCCTCCAGTGATTTGAGTAATCTTGCAAGTTTGATTGTGTTTTTGCTCTTTGAGTGTTTAACCCTCGTTCTCCTACCCCTTTTTTTCCAGTGTCTCCCTCCGTGCCTCACAGCAGCCCACAGCCCAGCACTCTCACCAGGTTATCTCACTCTGCACCTGGACTCCGGATCTCCTTTGTTCTCTGCATCATTCTGGCACAATAAAACTGTTAAACCTTTTCCCTCAGTCTGTCTGCATTTTGGGTCCATAACCTCGCTGCCACCACAAAAACATCACCTCTATAATAAATGGCATTTTGACAGGAGCTTTACTTGGTGTGCGGATCTTATGTTGTCTAAATAATAATTATGAACCACATGTGTGAAATTATTTTGAATTGGGTCAATAGGGGGCACCACCAGTTCCAAACAGATGCAATTCGAAAATTTGGCCATAAATCAATGAGGGTTTGTTCAAATGTCATCAAACTCGTGGAATTTTTTTAACTAAGCCATTAAAGCATGTCCCCAAAATGTTTTTGTAGTTGACCAATAGGAAGCGAGAGTGTTTCCAAAGAAGAGTGTGGCCCTGTAGAAATTTGGATGTAAATGAATGAGTATATCTGTCTGATTGTCATAAAACCTGTTGTTAAATAAAGTTCTTTGTGATGTGTCTTTTCCACGCCTTTAACCTTTTTGTTTTTACAACTTTAATAAGTGCATGGACCACCAACCACTAAGAAATCAGACTTTTATTGGGTCTTAAATTTATAGGGGTCAAGTCATCTTTTTGATTATTATATTTTATTCTAGTTAATATTTTTCTCTTTGTGTTTTTAAAAATTCTAAAACATTTCTTTGCCATAAAACTTTGAATTGCAGCTGTGTTTGAAAGGCTCTCTGACAGTTTATTTTATTTTATTCTATTCATTATTATTACTATTACTATTATTATTATTGTTGTTTTTATTATTATCATTATTATTATTATTTTCACACCGGGGCCTATTGCAGAAAACTAGGATAAGGGATTAAGCAGGGATATCTTGGTTATTCTGGCTCAATTTATCCGTGATCCGGTTGCACAAAAGCGGGATAGTGGACAGCGGGATATGTTATGACATAAGTTACCATGGAGATTTATTCTGTGGAGCTAGCCTGCTCCAGACCAGGCTAAGTTCCAGGATCTATTTAATCTCATCCCTTATCTCAGTCAGCAGTCACCACAAACGGAAACCAATAGTTATTCCACTGCCCACTGCACGTTGTTATCACATTCAACCAGACCCACTGTCATTATTTTAACATTTGTGATCATTAATTGCAATCATTTTAGATAAATTATGATTTTAGATGATTTTGCAATCATTAGATAATTTACAGTTTCCCATAGACTATATAAAACACACATCCCATATAAATATAAATACACATCAAAGAGTAACATGATGTTCCTTTATTGAATAAGGATAAATCAAAGCAAGTAAACCATCAGCTCCTTTCAAAACTGAAGTCACACAGTGATTCTACAAGATAGAAAGCACGGAATCAAAGGATATTATACAACACAAGAATAAATACACATTCAAAGGTCTGTATATGATACACCCCGCATGTCTGCACACTGAAATAAATGCAGGACAAATCCATACACAACAAATGAGCAGACAAATGAATGGATGCAGTAGCCTCCCTGCAAGCTTGTATACACACAGTATACAGCACAAACAACATAAGAGGCCAAATTAATTTAAACTGAATAAAAAAAAACCACAAATTCCTCTGCCAATGCAGGCCATATTTAACTGAAATTCACAGCATGCGTCTCTGCCACTCCAGGACATATTTAACTGAAATTCACAGCATGCGTCTCTGCCACTGCATGACATATTTAACTTAAATTTAAAGCATGCATGTTAACTAAAATAATTTAACACATATTGGTCCCTGACCAGCCGACCACTGTCGTCATCAGGGAAGATGGCAGGATTGTCCCAGTCCATGTGTGATGGCACTCTGGGGGCCCTCTCCTTCCTCAGGCAGGCCACATTGTGGAGGACAGCACAGGCCACAGTGATGTCACATGCCCTCAAAGGGCTGAACCTTAAGTGGTTAAGACAGTGAAAGTATGCCTTCAGGAGGCCAAAGGTCATTTCGATCCTGGCCCTTGTCCTGGCATGGGCATGATTATAGGCCTGCTGTGCTTCCTGAGGGTCTGTGTATGGTGTGAGGAGAAAAGGCTGGCAGGCATACCCTCTGTCCCCCAGCAACACACCAGAGAATTCACCTGTCAATACAAAATCTCATCATCACAACCTCATAAATAGAGTGACATTCTTGACACAGCCATGATGTAAAAAGTGGTTATTAACAGAGGTTGTGTGGCTCACCTTGTGATAGGCGCTGATAGATTCCAGAGGTCCGAAAGACTCGGGAGTCATGGACCGAGCCGGGCCACTTTGCCACAACATTGCTGATCAGATAGTCAACATTGCAGACCATCTGAAATTATAAGGTGAAGACTATTAAACCAATCAATGCACATCACAAGCAATGCACAGTGTTCATTAATCGACAATATCAAATATATATATATATATACATATATAATCCCCCGATTTTGTGAATAGGAAATCCTTTCACAGCATTAATGTTCAGGTGAACATGACGTTTTGATATTGATTAATGAACACTGTGCATTGCTTGTGATGTGCATTAATTGGTTTAATAGTCTTCATCTTTTAATTTCAGATGGTCTGCAATGCTGACTATCTGATCATAAGAATATATATATATATATATATATATATATATATATTCTTATGATCAATCAGCATACACACAAACACACACACACACACACACACACACACACACAAAATTGCATACATATAATGAAACAGCAGAGGAGCATGGAGCATGAGGAGCTAAGATAAGGTAATTTAAGATAAGAGGATTTATCCCAAAGGGAAATTCAATTACGTCAGTGAGCTCATCTATTTATCAAAGAGTTATACAGTCTGATGGAGTTACATTTACACAATTTCACTCACATCTGCAGTCAATTTCACTTACAATTTCAACTGATTCATAATCAGAGTACAACTACGTTTTCGGAGATGTTAATTAACTATTTGGATTGTAATGTGATGGAGCAGTGAGTGTGTATTTGTGCAATACTTGCGCATTCAGGCGGTCTGCAACTTTGCTTTCTCTCGTTGTTTTATTACTGTGGCGGTGTTGCCTTTCTTTATGATTTGATCCTTTACCTCTTCGTAAGCCTCCATGAGGATTTCTGCCTCCGACGGGGAAAAGTACGCCGCTCTTGTTGCCATGGTGAATCGGTGAGTCTGTGATCGATGGCGGGATCTATTAGAGGAAGCCGCGTGCGCGCACTGATCCAGGATTGGTTTCACCTGGCTTGATGAATCCGTGTCTGCTCATCCTGGCTTGGTCTTTGTGCAACTAATTAAGCCTGGGCGTTCTTGTTTTGGATTCGTTGAACCCAGCTCAGTCATTTTTCCTGGATGTCTGAATCCTACTTTTGTGCAACGGGCCCCAGCACTTTGGCATGCAAAAAGAAATCTTTGAAGAGATGCCCTTTTTGCTACTTGAGCCACCTGCTCTGCAAAATGTGTGTGCATGGCACTGGTTTTAAGTTTTGCATGTTTTACAAAGAACATTTTGATTGTGATTCTGCTTAAGCTTATGTTTTATATTTTGTTAGAAGCTGCCATACAGTCTTCCTATGTTGGGCTTTGAGATGTGCTTGTCATCAGTGCTATAGGCTATTGTAAAGTAAGAAGACATTTAACAAATGTTCTGATTTGGAGGTGTCTAAGCATTTGTACACTCAAAAAAGATCAAAACATAAAAGACAACACACACGCACTAAAATCATATGCTAGAGAAAAAGGTGGACATTTAGAGTTATTGAATTTGCACAAAGAAGATTTGTGTGTGTGTGTGTGTGTGTGTGTGTGTGTTTCTTTAAGGTCAGCTACTTTGTAATTAGCACACTGGTCTGAATGTGTTTTATATGCTACATAAAGGTTATTTGTTTCCACCTAGTGGCTGAATTGGCCCACTGCAGGCAGACTGCTCACCAACTCCCTCACTTTCCTTTGATGACCTGGATTTCCTGTATGGAAAGTACTGCATAGAGCCACAGTAGAGTAATTCATCATCACATAAACTCAAAATATTCATATACTTTAAATCATACATCATCACAAGGTATAATGTGTATATTTCACAAAAGCATTTGCTCAGATAAGAAATATCTACAATAAATAAATAAATAAATAAACAATTTAAAAAAAAAGCTAAAAAAAAAAAAAAAAAAGGCTGTTTGTAAAGTTTATGTTTGGAGATTTACCATCCATTAATCAATCCATCAATTTTTTACCCAAGGCCATCAAAACACCAGGGATAAAATGTTTTTTCTTTCTTTCTTTTTTTTCTTAACTTTCTAAGTAATTAGTGCCATAACTGAACTAAAATTGCACACAGAGAAAAAGTAAAGAAATCAAACTGACTGTAAAAAAAAAAATATGAAAAGTTGAGAGCATGAGAGAGACATGGACCCGTTAAAGGGTTTTTTTGGGGAGTTTTTCCTTATCCGCTGTGAGGGTCCTAAGGACAGAGGGATGTCGTATGCTGTAAAGCCCTGTGAGGCAAATTGTGATTTGTGATATTGGGCTTTATAAATAAAATTGATTGATTGATGGATCAGGAGAGACACTGCTTATGCATCAAAGGAAATTTGAATTAGAATTATTTAGTTGAATATTTTTTTTATGCCTTATATATAGTTTATGGAGGTAAGCATATGTTTTATATTTTATAACATATTTTGTTATAGATTACAACTGCCTATTTTAAAAAAAACAGTAAAGAGAGCATGATGGAGAAGTCTTTGCCTTTTCGAATGCGTATAAAGCACATGGCACCATTGTGAATTACATGCAAGTTTTTCTTTGATCACAGGCATATTTCTGTTACTCACAAGGGCCTGTTTTCTTTCTACCATATAGTTGGAGGGCCCAATCTCTATGGGCCCCCTTATCCCATGGGCCCCAGCGTAACTGCCCTGCCTGCACTGTCTATATCTACGCCCCTGCAACCATGTAAAAATAGCTTGCATTAAAGGTCCTTTCTGCATTGAAAATGCTCCCCCCTCTATGACCCACCAACAATTAGAGGAAACAGCACCACCTCCCAGCACTAGGGGGCGCTGACCTGTCTGCAGTCCCTCTTTAGTCCACGTCATGCTAACAGCAGCTTTAAGCTTCTGAGCATGCGCCTCGCGAGCTCCTTCGATATCCACGATCCGGAGAGCACCAGTGAACGGTAACAGTCTACGCTGTATTTCTTTTCACTAGAAAAACAGTACTCATATTCTGACTTGTAATTTTAGAATCAGATTCATCAGTGTTACTTGCCCTATGTGTGTGATGTAAACGTAGACAGGACTGTTCTTAAAGCTAACAATTCTGTCACTGCAAGCTAACGTCAGATATGTCTCGTCTTGTCCACGTAAGCGTCTGAAACATTCTGGTTTATCATTTTGACTTTCAGGCGAGTTCTTGTGAATTGTTCTTGTGAAGTTTTACTTCATCCATCCATGAATGCCCTCAACGTTTAGATCAGAAGCGCTTTTATTCTGTTTGTAAGGAACGCTTTAATGAATGGCTTTAAGACTCTCTGGTCCTGTGGAAAATTTGTACCTCAGGTCAATCTGCACTTAACTTAACCTTTAATGAATAAAAGAATAACGAACTGAGGCTCCAGACCTGCAACACCAGGCTTGAGGAAAGAGGGAGATTTTCTAGGGTCAAGTTTTTGATAAATGGCCAAATGTAGCCTCATAGAACCCTATAGCCCAGAGAAACTGAGTAAAAAAAAAAAGCAGGAAGTAAAATTACTTTCAAATAGGTTACTCTTAAATTCATAGCTCACCGTTAAAAAAAAAAAAAATCCATCAAAATAGTTTAAACCTAGTGTTAAAACTAGCCCGTAGTGTCTCTCCTCTCCTACTGGCCATGTTGGGGGTAACTAGTTACTCATTAAATTACAAGATAAATGTAAGCATAACCAGTTACTGAGGAAATTTTTTTTTAATAAATTACAGTTACTAATCCAAATGATGGGGGTTACAGAGGGGTTTTATCTGAATTTATTCTTTACAATAAAGTGTAGAATCTACTGTTCATTCTGTTGCTTTGTGTCTCTTCACAATGTTGGAAAGCCTTCTGTTGGCTTAGTCTCTTCTCATCTTTATTGCTCATTTTAAACACCTGTTAGAAAAATAATTAAAAAGTAATTAAATGTAATACGTTACATTGCTTTGAGCAAATCAAAATAGTTACATTACTTTTCTACACATTGTACATACTAAGAAAACAGAAGAAATCATTTTTGATCTGGGACATCTGGGCAATCATTCTTCACTATTGTTCCAGATCGTAATAAAGTGGTAACACAGTGTCCTTCTCTGCACACAGGGTGCACCCTGTCCCCATGACCAAGTGCATCACAGGTGTGTCAATGGCCATGAAATTACCAAAAGAGTGTTTTCGTTAGCACCCAACGCACTTTGCAGGGCGCACCTGACTGCAGTCTGGCTGCTCTTGTGTGCACCACGTTATGACTTTATTACCATCTGCTGCGCTCAATGATGTCAATAATGGGTACTCCTTTATCTGACATTTTCAGCTTAAATCAGTTACAGTTGCCAAGACATCTATGCATGCTGGTGTGACACCCCTGATCTCTGCTAAACATTATAAATAGCTTAATAAGAGGAAACATGCTAAATGTATAGGACTGTGAGGCCTCTCAAAAGACCAAACCATGGCACTTTTTCTACCACACTCTGTTTATAGCTAACTGTTGGCAAGAAACGGGTTTAAATGAAAGCCTTATTTAAGCAATTTATTGCATAAACATGTTTATTGAACTGCTGGCTAGATTAATTAAAGGTCTAGTCTACTGTGTAGGATTTGGTGGCATCTAGCAGTGAGGTTACAGATTGCAACAATTGTAAGTAAAATTTCTTCCGTGTACCAAGCGTGTAGGAAAACCACAGTGGCCAACGTGAAAATGTGAATGGCTCTTTCTCAAGCCAGTGTTAGGTTTGTCCTCTCTGGGCTACTGTAGAAATAACATGTCAGACTGAGCGGAAGAGGACCCACTCTATATGTAGACATTATCGGCTCATTCTAAGCTAACGAGAAAGCAATTCTTGGTTTCAGGCGAGTATGACATTCAGTGTTTGCAGAAATATGCAGCTGCTGCAGAGGCAAACCTTTAGACCCAGCACAATGAAAGTTCAAGTGTCACTTTTCTGCGCCTGATGTACTGCTGCTCCGTCAGTGCACAGAGAATGTTCCGCACCTTAAGAGTGTGGAGCAATGAATAACTGAACAGTATATATGTTCCAACAGTGCACATATTAAACAGTCCAGCTCCAAAAATAGAAAATCAAAACATTGCAGCCGATGTTTTAATTGTGGCAGGCTGCCTCAAATATTTGAATGTGTTGGAAACCTTAAAGGACAAAGTGAGCCTTCTTCACTTTATAGCCAGATGTATGTGGACACCTAAACATCAGCCAAATACAACCATGTGATGTGAATTTTGGAAGCTGCCTGCAGTGACGTAGGTGTCCACATACTTTGGACCTTATGGAGTGTGTGCCTTTAATAGCATTAACCTGGCCTGTTTTTCTTGCAGATGACAAAGATGCTACCCGTGTTTTTGGTCCTGGCTCTGTTTGGCCTTGGCTCAGGAGAAGAGGGAGCTCGTCTGCTGGCCTCTAAATCCCTGCTGAACCGCTACGCTGTGGAGGGCCGTGATCTGACCCTGCAGTACAACATCTACAATGTGGGCTCTAGGTAAGGACTGTGTTGACTGTGATAATACTCTCCTATAGCTGCTGTGAAGTTGTCAATTGACAGTTTGTGACACAAACCTTTAATTATGTAGGAAAAAATAATGTTTTGGGAGCTGTGAATAAGCTCAAATGGGAGATAAGATTAGTTCAATTCAGGGGCGATTCTAGGATCAGAGGTTTAGGGGTGCTGAGCACCCAGAGAGCTGCCCGGCCAGGCAAGATAAATTTCACTGTTTTGTGCATTTTAACGCAATTTAATTCCCACATTTGTGAAAGAAAAGCACAACACTTTTTGGGAAAGTCTGTGACTAAACCATCAAATCTGATAAAGGTTATTTAAATGCTGAGCCACAGCAAAAGAGGAATGGATTGGAATCATAAAATAAACATATCGTAACCCTAATTTCTGGGGGAAGACAACTCATTTTGATACAGCAGCTCCTCAACATACACATAAACAGTATGTATGTTTCTGGAGTAAACCAGCCCCCTATAGTGAGTACCAAAAATACTAATAAGAATACTAATAAAGTCCTCTATCTGCTCCTCTCTCTCTCTTTGTACTGTCAACCAAAAGGCAAATAACCAAACAATGTGTTTTATATCTAATAAGAGATATAAACTGATACATTGATCCAACTTACAACATCATTCTAGATAGATAGACCATTTGATCTTACCTGAACCTGGCTCTTTTTTTTTTCTTCGAAAAAACAATCTTATATCCATGATGAGGCTGTCTGTCTGTCTGTACACACACACACACACACACACACACACACACACACAAACACAATAGGAGTTATAATGTTAATGGGCATCCAGTCAGTTAGCTAGTCAGTAGCACCTTGGCTTTAATATTAACACATGCACATGACACAACAGCTAGCTTCTCTCATTCCAATTCAACAGAGGACAGTGGTACTGACCACCTGTAATGTTTCCTAGCTAGAAAAAACGTCAGCTAGCTCCTACCTAACAATATAAACAGTGACCTGCGATTAAATGCAGCAAAAATGAGGACGGACAGGTAATGATAATAATGTGTTGGTATTGAGTGGTAGAAGTTAGGAAATGTGCCACAGATCCTGGTTTCAGCCAGGTACTTACACCACTACTGCATATCACCCACTCTGGAAGGGTGCTGGGATTCAATTTACCACCCCCAAAAATGGGCTAGAAACGCCTATGGTTCAACTTGATTGTTTTTGACTCCACGTGAAGCTGTGACACATTTACAGAAATTCAACATGGTAATGTGAAAAAGACACCAAAACTATCAACAGCTGTATGCTAATGATTCATGTGATGCTCTTAGTAAATCTCAAAAATGTACTTTTTACCAGATGGCCTGTTTCTTAATGTATTACCCAGCTAATATAATAATAATAATAGGGCTGGGTATTGTAATAAAAATTACAGTACCAGTACCCATGTTGTGACAGCGATACAAATAGAGTACTTCATTTGGTACCTTTTTTTCCTGCTGTACCATCATGTGAATACAAGCATCCATTTGTGTAAAATGCCAGCAGACACCAGAGGAGTATAGTACAGCCACACTTCAAAACGTTTTGGTGGCATCTCGGCAAGCTGAACTGCTAACTCCATCAAATACACCAGACTTTACTTCACCACACCACAGACTACGGATTGTAGCTGCTGAGATAACATTATCACATTAAAACGAAGAAGGCTTGTGGGAACTGGCTGCAAGCAAAACCGTACAAATAGTCCTTTCCTTTTCTACATCTGGGTACGAAAAGTATGGAATGCAGGGATTGCTTGACTGGAGAAGTTTCAATACTGCTTGGTTCTGGGCTATTACCCTCGATATCCAACCCTACCAACTATAGATGATTATATTGTACGTCACAACTTTATTTAGTGACAGTGTGACAGCTTGCTACAGACTTAAACGGTTAAATAGATATGTATTTTCGGCACAGTTGTCCCGTGCTCAGAAGCAGCTGTTGAAATGCATGAGATGGCAAGATGGTAATAGTATGCTTAAGACACCACAGTAATAATATAGAATCATACCATACTGAGTAGGGGTGTAACGATACATCGATCCACATCGATACATCGATTCATTGATTAACGATCCAATTACATCGATGCAAAATGAAAACATCGATCCATATCGTCATCTTAAAGATACACCTTTATTTTGAAATTCACATAGCACGTCTGTGTCACCATTTTAGTGAACAGGTCTATTTTTATTATTTTTTGTTACAGAAGAATACTGTTTTTCATTTAAATGCCTGATACCTGGAAGAGCTCAGAAATAAAATGGTCAAATCATATTCTAGTTGTTTTTGTGAGTTGATGTAAATGATTGTGTTTGATGGGCATATGATGTTGCGTCATATTGATCGCAGGCTCCTGAATCTAATCGAATTGAAATCGTATCCTGATAGACTTTGTGATATCGGCATCGTATCGTCATCCAAACAAATCGATATAATATCGTATCGTGATGAAGCTGGTGATTTACACCCCTAATACTGAGCCTGTCTGTACAAGGGTTACAGTGGTATACAGGTTTAAAGGTATATTGTGATATGAAAGTTGATGGTTATTATACCATGTATATTTGCTTATTTACGATATTGGAAAAAATACACTTTTTACTCATACTTCCATTAACAAAATGGTTTCAAGTTTGTATTACAGTAATAAAACATTTGTTTAACCATAAATATACCCTCTATTTTCATTCCTTTAAGGGTCCTTCTGACTGATAATAATAGTTGATAATATCAGTCCTTCTGACTGATAATAATAGTAATAACAGTGATATTTTCTGAGACTGTTATCGTGCTGTGAAAAAGTCATACTGTTGCAACCCTAGTGTGTGCGTCCGTCAGTCATAAATTCAACAAGTATTTGAATTATAGACACTGATTTGGTTATTCAATGAACAGTGACCACAATGTCTACAACATGTTAGCAACATTAGGAAGGCTATAGTGTAAATTCTCACCAAATACAAAGAATGAATAATACAAATTGGTAACAGAGGCCCCGCCTTCACCCCCAGCAAATGTTGTGCAAAGCATTGTGGGGATTTTATACACGATAAGGATACACACATGCATCCTTGGTATTTCTCTGAAAGAAGGACTCAGTCCTCGGTGAAATTGGGAAGGATCCTTGACGTTGGAACAGTCCTTTGGCGGGGTTCGATGATGTAGCATCCTTGAAATTCAGCCGTTTGAGGATCCTTCCTTAACTTTGAGAAACACCCAACATCTCAAGAACACCCTAAGGCAATTTCCTCAAATTTGGCACCAGCGTTCACTTGGGGTGCGTCCCAAGTCTCTTATTTTTATAGTGCTACTGCTAGCTCCTCGCTTGAACCGGAAGTCGTTCGAGGTCCACCATCTTCTAGGCCGTCCCAAGTCTCTTATTTGTGCAGCGAGGAGCTAGCAGCAAGCAGCAAGCTTTAAGCAGCAAGCTTTAAGCAGCTACGAGCTAGGATGGTCGAGAGGTTCCTAACAGGAAGTCTTTTTCAGCTTGAGGCCATGACGTGGTTTACGGCTTTGATCAGCGAATGTAGATATGCAGCAGATCCAGCTGTGCCGCCGTCATCAGGAATGGACGTTGCTTCACGTGACGCTACAGTGGAAAGGACGTCTCATGTCTCTTAAACCGACAATGCTCGCTCATCGCTCCTAGCGCTAGCTCCTCACATTTTTTCCTAGGTGGGAGGGGCTAAACAGCTAGCAAAGTCGACTAGCAGTAGCACTAGCAGTAATTTAAGAGACTTGGGACGGACCCTGTGACTCAACAATGAAGTGATTGGATTTTGGTGGTCAAAGGTGAAGGTCAATGTGACCTTGCATCTGTCTCATGAACATGATATCTCAAAACCATCTTAAGGCAATTTCTTAGAATTTGACACAAACCTTCCACTTGGACTGAAGAATTAACTGAGAATTTTGTGGTCAAAGATTAAGGTCAGAATGACCTCACAAAATATGTTTTTGGCCATAACTCAATAATTCTTGCGCTAATTATGACAAAATTTCACACAAATATCTAATAGGATAAAAATAATAAAGTGATGACATTTTACTTCCAAAAGGTCAACTTCACTGTGACATCATAATGTTAGGCATAAAACACTTTTATGGCCATGATTTAGCATCCTAACTCAGGAACAGAAGGAGAGACATCTGGTCAGATATTGAATTGGTGAATTGGTGACAGTAATCTTGGGTGTCACCTTGAAACTGTGTTGATTGAATAGATCTTATGTGCTGCTTGGGGGAAGATGTTTGAAGCATCCATGTTTTCACAGACATGGATGTAAACTGTAAGAGGAACTTGACTGGTGTGCAGAGGCATACAACAGCAGGGCAGTAATTCTAGGTTATTTTGGAAGGAAGGGTCATTTATTTATTTATTTTTCTTACCATTTTTAGGGACCTCGGCCTCTTTGAGGCCGTATTTGACCCCTTAAACATGCTCAAATCCTCACTAAAATTGGGGCGCTTGTCAGGACTGGCGAAAAATTTGATAAAATGAAAAAAATCAACCCCTTCCAACAGGAAGTGAGCTATTTGCCCTTTCATAGTAAGATGTCGTTTTTCAGAAATTCTCTCTATCAAAAAATATTTCCTCCTACACCGTTTATCGTATCGGCTTTAAACTCGCACACATGACAGCTCTACCCCTGGTGAACAATACTTCTGAATGCCTTTGTCATTACTTGAACGGTTTGGATTTTATAAGCGCTCAAAGGTGACTTGACACAAAACCTTATGACGATCTTCGAAAGTAAAGATGAGGGCCAACACATCTATAACTTGCAACTAAGTTCGCATTGTTGACTCCACAAACATAAAAACTATATGTCTGCGTTCGGGGCGAGTGTATCTCTCTGCTGGTATGATCAGATTGACGATTGGATCCACGGTTTGAGAATTCAAGGGAGGAGTTCAAGAGATTTTAATCCCATGTTAAAGTGCTTGGGCTATCACACTGTCTCTCACTCAACTGCATGCAGCTCATTAATCAGCATAACAATGGCTTCACTCTGACAGACACAAGCCTCTGTGTGTGCGTGGTTACAATCTTTAAAGGACAAATTACAGCAGCAGAATCTCCATTTGAAACAGCACCTACACATTATATATTAGTGTTTTCCATCTCTCACATACTACTACAGCCTTTATTACTGATAATACTGTTGCTGCTTTTGTGATTATGACTGTTAAATACATTTTGTAACGTACTGTAATATAATACACACATAGTGCTTAGTAATTGACCTATGGCTAAGCCACACCCCCCTCCACACTTGGACAAACTATCAACATTCAGTGACCGGCGCTATGGCAGGTGTCACAGTACACGGCATTTCGCAGGAGGCAATTGATGATTTTTGGGGACATCGCCATCAAAGACAACAAGTTAAAGTGCCACTGAAGTTAAGGTTTTTGGCTCAGAATATGAGAAAAGGACAACGGCCTTTTTTACCATCTTTACCAAGAGTGTCTCTCCTTTAGTTTGGTGCTACAGTATTTACACTGAATCATTCAGCATTACATTTGCCAACCTTTGTAATCCCTGCAATTACAGATAAATTTGTGAAGCTAAGCTCCAGAAGTTAACGTTAGCTTAACTAGACCCCTTTGGACAACAGCTAACAATGATGTACGATCACCAAAGTACAAAACTAGAACAAAATAGGCTAATGAACTCCCAGCAAACAAGGTGACATGATGAACAACGCAGCTAGGAGCTAACATTAGGCTAACTTTAGCTAATGCTAGCTAGAAATGTTAAAGATAACTTTATTTCTTTCCAGCAAAGTGACAGTATGTTGCCTCAAACACAATTATGACTTACCTTAAAACAGATGTAGACATCATTGTTAAACTTATTCACGTTGAGTTGATGCTGTGGTCTAACGTTACCACACAACTTTATCCAAAGGAGACACTTTTCTCAGTTGAGATGTGGTTTAAAGTGTAAAAAGTACACCTCGTTGCCCAGCCTCTCAGGATACCTTGTGTCGGAGTTGCATGTACCCCATGCACACCATTTGACCATTTTTAAACTTCAAATTTCCGAAAAAGCTCATAAAATGGAACAAAACTGACTTTCTGTAATGCATTTCAATGAACGTCCATGTTTCATGTCTTCTGCAGTTTGGTTTTCAGAAGCCATCAAAGTTCCACTTCCACATCATGTCATCTGCCTTTCCCTAGATAAATTTATAAGGAACAACACTGAATGTTTGTGGGTATTTTTCATCATCACACACACCTGACAGTACACACATTGACCAAACTGACCAGCTGATGTGGCTCATTCCTACAACTTCCTAAATAAATGCCTGACAGCAAAAATATGTAAATACAAGATTTCTAGGTTAAACTCTTTAGCCTCATTTAGAATTTGAATCAAACCTGTAGCTAAAACTGTGCTGCAGCAGTACACAATCAAATACATGTAGCCCTAATCAGTTTCTCTACTGAAATTAACTAGTATTTGTGTCTGCCTGCTGTTACTTATATCCTCACAGCAGCCAGTACACATCAGTCAAGCTTTCACTAGGTCACATGATTTCAAATGAATGTGGATGTGTCGTTTGATCATCAAACATGTCAAAGTTTCATTAGGTCACATGGCTTATGTCTACAACTTTCAAAATATAAGCTCACACCACCTTCATAAGAACCCTTTACTTTTTTTAAAATGAACTTGAAAATGACCACATTCATTTGTTGTACACCTAAGCTCTTCAACAGGTCAAGAGGTTTTAAATTACTTTAAAATGACCTTAAAAGTATTTCCATTTATTTTCATAAAATATTATTTCTCTGAACCATAGACTGTATAAAAATATGGACGTAGTCACCGTGACGTCACCCATTCGTTTCTGAGGAGCGGGTTTGAAGCTCAAAATAGTCGGCTCTGGCCGTCGCCATCTTGGCAGTGCCTGACTCCGCCCAACTCCCGGCCAATCAAAAATGGGCAAAGAGGCGGGCCAAATTAAGCCTGGTTGCTTAAACATGGCCACCTCGCTCGACGCTGCTAAGTTAGCTTAGGTTTACAAGCTAGGCTAACAAGCTACTAGGCTAACAAGCTACGCTACTTTGGCTAGCCCTGTTGTTCCTGCTTGGTGCCAGCTCCTTCACGAAACTTGAGGTAAGTTGAGTTTACCTGAAACTAACGTTATACAACAAATCTTGAAACAATGATTCAGCTGTTACTGAGATTACACAATCTTAAAAAACGCTTCAACGTTTTTAAATATATAACGCTAATTATGGTAATGGTAATGTTACATTTATTTGCAACACTTGATTTTGTCGAGACTTGCAGTAATTTGGCCAGGGTTACAGTGAATCAGTGTAACGTTTATTTAATGCATATATAACAAATAATTTGAAGCAAATCAATTGACCTGAATTTAGATTTTCACGTAACTTTAGTAAGGAGTTGTTTATTTGTATGTCACTTGATTATACTTTGAATAAGATAATGTTAATAAGCTAAGTCCCATTTAATGGTAGTGTTCTTTCTTACCATTAATGTTTTGTTGACACTAAACAAGAAATTCGAGTTAGTAGTTGGATTTGCAGTGTGCATAACGGCTGACATTAAAGATTATATCCTTGCACCCACACCGCTATTGCAAACAGTGCGCATATTTATGATTTTGACACTGATAAAAGTCCGAAGGGGACTGTTATGTATGTTACTGTTATGAACAGTGCATTGCGAGATTATCATCCTCTAGAACATGAAAAAGAAATGTAGAAATTGTGAAAGAAAGGCAATGTTACACTTGTTACAAGATGTTAATTTCTTTCAGTACATCACCGGTGTTGAGGTCATGGCCACTTGTGAAGTCTCCACCACGCCTGCTACACACAGCAGAAACTGTAAGTACCAGTTTTGGCTACTTGACTTTAGACAGCTAATATTACATTGTCTTCCAAGGACAAAAAGAAAGCATTTAAGAGACTGTCATCTATATTTTGAGGTGTTGCCCCCTGTTTTATTTTATCCTACAGATATGGCATAATAGTATTGTCAACAAAAAGAAGCAATTCACCCTTTATAATTAACTTTCTGTTTTTCATTACCTAAAGCATTTATTACATTCATTTTACTTTCATAGGCACAGTGTGGATCATTGATGACAGCTATGTCCGGCGTGGTGCCAGAGAGCTGCAGAGACCTCCAGCATCCTGGCATTAAGATAATATTTTCTTCATTGGCCCAAAGGTGCAGGTGGGAGGCTGGTGGCAATCCAGCAAAGACTGATAAGGCCAGGAAATTTGTTAATAGTGTTATGGCTACATTTGTTCATAGTTTACAGGGTTCAATGCTAAGGTGTTTTTTCACTTGCCCGGTCGGGCAAGTTGGTCAGAGATCTACTTGCCCGAAGTCAGTTTTTACTTGCCCTATAAAAATTGTTTAATTTAAGCGGCTATCAAATAACAAAAACTGCAGTTATTTTTATGTTACGTAATCTTTATTTACACTGTATTTATTAATTAAAACAACATATGTCATGTATTGTAGCTTCATTCCTACACAAAAATGACAGTGTCAGGGGTTAAAGTGAAAATTTTTTCGATCGTTGTCCGTCTATAATTTTGCGCCCTACTTGAGCCATGCCCACCTATTTATTTTTCACCCCTCTCTCCAGTTCTGCTGTATTAACACCGGGTTTAATATATTTTGCTTCCATCTCTCTGCCCTGCTCTACTCTACTTCAACGCTACTTAGCTCTCTCTCTACTCTACCAGTAGACTACCACATCCACCTGTTGCACAAAACGCACACAGCAGTGTTTCCCCTAG
>NC_065527.1:34707203-34721781 GCF_006386435.1 Epinephelus moara | reverse complement strand
TGTGACTTCAGGCAGAGAGACCGCTGCATCAGAGCAGAAGAGCACGTTTTAAAATACATTTATTTTATCAATTAGTTATTAACTTTTACTATTTTTAGCAACTTGCCCAATCGGGCAAGTGAGTTGTTAGTTTACATGCCCGACCTTGAGTTTTACTTGCCCAGGGGCAATCGGGCAGTCGTTATTGTTGAGCCCTGGTTTAAATGGTGCCATAATTGAGCACCCTCACATTAGACATGACAGTCCTGGGCTATTTTTGAAAGATGGAGTTCATTTCACACCTAGGGGAAATGATATGTTTTAAGTAAATTAGTTAATTGTTTTAAAGACCACCTCCAAACACAGTGAACTGCTTACTGTTGGCAGTGTCACTGCTTTTGAATTTGGCCTTTAGGACACATTTTGTTAGGCCTGAACATAGCCCAGGCTGTCATGGCTAATGTTCAGTTTTTTATATTCATCTATAACTTGTTTAAAATTTCAATAAATTCTATATTTGCACTCCTGTCTTTATTACTGACTGAATGTTGTATTTCACAATCAAATCTGACTGTCAATTGAAAGGACAAACAAATCATACACAACAGATAAAACATAAAGCATTAATGTTTAACATTGTCATTGACAAATAATTAAGCAGTCCATTTCTTTGTGGGCCTGATTATTTTAACTTTGTTCTTGAAGATAACTAAGCACCTTACACCCAGCAGCAGAGCCTGAGAAGATTTTGGTCAGTACCCTTTGTTTGCTGCTCTGTTAGAAGTCTAGTTTTAAGACAGAAGAATGTGACTGGATAAAAGGGCTCAAAGTGAAAAACAAAGAATTAGGTGGACACAATAGTTTTGAAGCCCCCAAGGAGGTATCACTTGTTCGCTATGTTGCCAACTCTGAGAGGGTCTTCCTCAGGCAAAGGTATTGTGACGTTTTTATAGTGAGGCAAATAGAAACATAATCAGCCAATTGTGTGTTATGTTTTTTTTTAGCCCCGCTATATAAGCCTCAATACCGAGCAATACCCACAGAGCCTTCTCATATGTCACAACATCACAAATAAATAATACCTCCTACGGGGCTTAAAACTATTCAGTGTGCAGATAATTCCTTATTTTTCACAAAAGGAGAATAGTTTCTCAATGAATTTTCTTCATTTGTCGTAAATGTCCAAACAAAACCAGCACATAACATCAGCTTTTCATTTTCTTTACATTCTGCTAAGATAAATGCAAACTTGGGTAAATGTTAAGACAAATGATTAAGCATTAAGATGCCATTAATAACTACTATGTTTTGTTAATGGTTTAAATCACCACTATATTTCCAATCATCACAGGAAACTGATGAATGACAGCTTTCAAAAAAATTGCTTTTTCTCTAAAGTAAATTTTGTCTGATCCATTTTATATAACAAAAATTATAACCATTACACAAACAGTTTAACAAAATAAAGTCAAATCTTGCATTCATGAAAACATTCATTTTAAAAGGTTACAAAAAGTACACATTAAATAAATGAAAAGATTTGTAACAGTAATTCTTAAACCTATGGATTAGAACCCAGTGTCATAATTTGCAAAATCTTAATTTCTTGTGAAATAACCTCTTTAATGTGGAGTAAACATCACATTTGCCGAGGCATTTTAACTTTCCTCAAGTGTCCTACATGAAAGGGGAAGCTATAGAGACCAAAACCGTTTTTTTGTACCAGGCTGTAAACATGTTTATTTCTGCTGTAAAGTTGAGCATTTTAACATGGGGGTCTATGGGGATTGACTCGCTTCTGGAGCCAACCTCAAGTGGCCATTCAATGAACTGCAGTTTTTGGCATTTCCGCATTGGCTTCACTCTTCACCCCCGGAGGTTGACGCTTGCTCTGAACCCAACTGAATGACCTGGAGGGTTACAGCAAATTACCTCATTTCAAGTACAAGTCCATAACAGAGTGTTACAAAGATCAGGAAAATATACACATCTTTGAGGAAATGTTACACTCCAAATTTACAAGCTCCTTTGTTTAATCACCACTTTAGTCTTTGTAAAAATCTTTTTCTTTTATGATTTACTCTCCTTTATAATTCATGTTTTATCCATGTTAATATTTGTTGTCCTGTTAAAATGTATATTATGTATTTATATATTCATGTACTTAGATCACAATGTGTTACACAACAAACTAGGAGTACTGTCACCACCAGAGACGGCTGGTATAAGTGGGCTAGCAGAGCTACGCCCTGCCTATCTTATACAATAAAGACGAGAAAATTATTAAATTAAAGAGAATATTAAAATATTAGTTATTGAACCTTAGAACTGATTGTATTTGGCGGAACCTATAGCAGCAACAGCACTAAAATAGTCACAAAAACGCAGGATTTGTGGGCTGATTTTTTTACAGCCCATACTCCTAGAATCAGCTTCCAATCCTTGTTGTCACATCGTGAGTGACAGGTGTCATGACAAGCCCCCTTGATTTACTGTCCAGTTGGGCTAAATTAATCCAGACCAGGCCACTGACTTTTGGCCAATGACAGTGCGTGCAAGTACAGTGAGAGCCTGCCCGCTGTTACTGCAGTGGGAGAGTGAGCATTGAGTCTTGCGAATTGTGTTAGCATCATGCTGAACGAGGTAAATTATTTTAAATGCTGTCTATCGAGCGGGACCTCATCCAAAAATCATCGGACTTAAATGACTTGGTGATTAACCTGTTTGCATCCCAGAAAGGCCGTTGATGTGAGCTTCTCTTCAAATAAGGAAGGCCCAAGCCCTAACCTCTTATTAAAGGAGCCTTACTCCTTTCCTTTCTTTACCTTTCCTGTCTGTGTGTACAGCCGAAGATAGTTTGCGTGCGTGCGTGCGTGCGTGCGTGCGTGCGTGCGTGCGTGCGTGCGAGAGCTTTTGGCTCCAGAATGTTTTTGTAGTTAGCCTAATTCTCTAGTTTTGTTGTAGTGCATTGTTGCTGTAACCTGGTACTGTGTCTCGGTGTGATGTTACTGTCACTGCAGCTGAACTATTGCTCAGTATAGGCCATAGGCCTAATGCGTTAGCCCTCCCACCCAATTTAACCACGAGCCGCTACTGGTCACCTCAGACCTTTGTTTTTAAAAGTACATGGGGAACACTTCAATTCTTAACAGTATGACAGACACCATGTTGTTGTTGTTGTTAACGTTATAGAATTTCTTTATCATTACAGTGTATTTCGTTTCAATGTGGATGTTTTGGAGAAGACATTTTGTTTCCATAGCTGACATATCACAGTTACATACACAAAATTAAATTCATTTTGTAACGTACGGTAATATAAAGTCCCTCTATTGCCAAAAATGACCTTGCGTACTCGACATTGCTTGTTTTATCGACATTTCGACTCTTACGAATAATTCGCACTGTCTACGTGAGCTGAAGGCCGACAAAGAGAGTCCGAGGTCCCACCCAACGCTGCTTGCAGCTTTAATTGTATTTAGTTTTTAGCCGTGCCTTGTGAGATCTAAGATACGAAAAAAATTGTAAAATAAGCCTACACCCTACACTGTAGCTTCTTCTGCATTATAAGTTGATGTTTTACAACTTTCTGCAAGTATATCAGGATCCCTGTACGAGGTACACTGTAAAAACTATTACTTAAACTACTTAAACTGAGGGCACTACTGTAGAAATGATTATGCGCTCAACTTCCAGTGAGATAGCAGAAGTAGTAGTAAGCTAGTTAGTCATAGACTGTCCGTGGTTAGTCCCACGGCTACTCTTGGTGGCTAACCGCCAACACTGGTTCTTTTCTAAAGTAATTTGCCTTCAGTTTAGCAAATACCGATTTATTTTTTAACAAATATTTAACTAATGTTAACTTACCATTTCCTAAAATGTCTTGGCGGAGCTCTGGTACCTGTTGCACTATCCATGTCTGTAACAACTAACAACCAGTCTATACTAAATTTTTGTCCTCAGCAGTGTGTTGAACATGTAACCAGAACAAAAAGGGATTGTTCCTGTTGCCAAACGTACCATTGATGAGAAATAAAACCACAAGAGTTTCACAAGACATAGCGAAAAAGTATGAAATCAGAATTTGCAAAAGAGAATGACATGTAGACTGACAGGTCCGTCACTCAATGTCAGTACATGATATCCCTGTCTTTCCCCATCTGACTTCATTCTCAACCTACATTAGAAAATTGCTCATTATAAAATAGACTCAGCAGCATACCTTGAAATATGTAGGCTATTTAGTCATTAGGTCTGAGAATGTGTTACTGATTTACAATACTTCCTATATATCATATAAAAAAAAAAATGCCAAAAGTTATTTCTTTTACTATTACTTTATATTACTATTACTTAAGTCTGCTGCTAAATTCAGCATCATGTTTCGCTCAGAACACAGTTTTTAATAAATCTGAAGTTATAAAAATATGTGAACTGCGTCGTTAACGCAAACGAGCGGAGGATTAACTAAGAAACATGACATTAATTAACTTTATATGGAGCTACAGTTAATATTGAATTATGTTAAGTGTGAATGAATGAATGAATTTTATTTTCGAACGAGTATAAAAATAAAAAAAATATAATTATAGCTGCTGCGCAGCGATGGGTCGGGTCCGGGCATTTTTAGGCAATTCTGAGCAACAAGCAGAAGAATTGCAAGACATTTAGGAATTTAGCAACACAATCTGCCTTTTGCATCAGCTGAGGCTTGAACTCACAACCTCTTAGACTAAGGATCAATTTCTATCTCACTGAGCTAATTAGTCAGTGACAATTCATGTGTAGCTTCACAAATTGACTAAGCCAAACATGCAGGTGTAGCAGCCGTCCATGCATGGAAAAGCAGATTTCAAACCACTGTAAAAAATTCAGTTATCGAAACAAAAATCTGAAAATACACATATTGCATCTGGACAGCATGGAGATGTTGGTAATTTGTTTGTAGCAATGATTGATTTGCTCCACAAGTGAAAAACTGATGTTTAAAATTGCCATTTTTACATTGACTCCAATTGTTCACATTAGAGCAAAATTCAAAATGCTGTCAAAAATTCAGTTTTTGAGATAAAATTCTGAAATTTGCCACACATCATCTACCATGACTCTAGAATTTTGTCATTTTTTTCATGAACATTGAAGATTTATTTAGCAAGAATTTGCATGTATATGTTTACAGTACCGTTTACAGTCAAACATTTTGATGCACTGTAGGCTCAATTTTTGATAAATCAAAAATCTGAGAAACATAGTTTTTGTAGGACAGTCTGAAGATGCTCTGTAGCAAGTTTGGTGTCAATTGAGCAAAAATTGTGGGAGGAGATAGGTTTAAGAAGTTTTACAGTTTTTGAAAAAAACAGAGTGATGAACTTTATAATTTCTAATAGGTTTAAATGTACAAAAGTTTATTTAGTATTGGGGCTACAGTTTGTTGAAAGTTGTGAAGTTGTAGCACTTATGGTTGATTTGTTATGAATTTTCAAAGTTTTGAACTTTAGACGCTTGCTGTAGCGCCACCATCAGGACTATTGGCTTGAGTTTACAGCTGAGGATATCTGGCATGAGACTGGACCTTTGTGCAAAGTTTGGTGAGTTTTCACCCATGGAAAGTATGATTTCCTCGGAACAAGAAGAAGAAGAATACCTAGGATTACAATAGTGTCCTGGCAGCTTAGCTGCCCGACCCTAAAACAAAAAACATATCAACAAATCATAGTATGCACACAAGTTCGAAAAAGGAGTAGGAAGAAGTATACACTTTTTTTTTATTCCTACACCTTTTTAACTTCACGGTTTATATAATTTTATATCATTGCAAATAATATGTATACACAAATATCCATATAAATATATAATATCCATATACTACACAAATATTAATATAGTTATATAATATCCCTATACTATATACAGTGTTTCCCATTAATTGAGTAGATTATTGGGGGCCCCCATAGTCTAATTTATGCCCCCATAATCTACTTATTTGTCTAATATGGTTTCATATGAGTAAATGGAATGGGAGTGGCGTGTTTTGTATCTGAAGGAGATTTTATAGATATAGCCTCTTAATTTGGTTCTCATAGTTTAACCAGATTAATGCATTTAACTTTGAAATGTACACTTTTTTCCCCAGGGGGCCATGACCCTGGACCCACCTAGAGGGTCCATGGTCCACCCCCCATAGTTTCACAAAATCCTGTAGGAAACACTGATATAAATATCCATATACACATATACTCTCCCTTGAAAAAGAGGTTGTTAATCTCAATGGGATCCTCCTGGTTAAATACTACATGAATATCCACATAAATATTTAACTATACTAAGCAATTATAATATAACAATTTTCACTATTTTATTTATATCCCTCCTCACACTCCCAGGTAACACACCTCCTCTATATACCTGTTTAGAAATAATTTTTTGTACTTCTTTTTAAACAGATTTATGTTTGTACTTTGTTTTATCTCCATCTCCAGACTGTTCCACAAAGTCACACCACAGCTCAATACGCACATGCTTTTCATAGTTGTTCGTACTTTGTTTTTTGAAATTTAGATCTCCCCTTAGATTATAACCTCCCTCTCTTTCTGTGAACATTCCTCGGATATTTTTTGGCAGTAGATTATTCCTTGCTTTGTACATTATTTGCGCTGTTTTGAATTTAACCAGATCTATAAATTTCAACGTGTGTGATTTTATAAACAGTGGGTTTGTGTGTTCTCTGTATCCAGCATTGTTTATTGTCCTTATTGCTCTTTTCTGTATTGTGCATATTGGCTGTAGAGTGCTTCTGTACATATTTCCCCAGACCTCCACACAGTAAGATAGATACGGTAAAAACAGTGAACAGTATAGAGTGTATAGTGATTTATGATCCAGAATGTGTCTTGTTTTCCCAAGAATTGCAGTGCACTTTAAAAGCTTTGCTCGTATGTGGTTTACATGTGCTTTACATGGGGTTTCCAGCAGATTTTGTGGTTAAGGACTACACCAAGAAATTTAATCTCATATACTCTATTTGTGTGTTATCTATTATCAGTTCTACATGAGAGTCTGTTTTAGGTCTTCCAAACAGCATAATTTTTGTTTTGCTCAGATTTAATGATGATTTATTTCTGTCAAACCAGTTTTAGTTTATTTCTGTTGTAATCATCTTCAAAATCTGCTGCAAATTCTCCCCCGAAACAGAAAATGCTAGTGTCATCGACACAAAACAAATGTCAATCATTTTGATACTCTACATATGTCATTCACATACAATATAAATAATTTCTGACTTAATACTGACCCCCGTGGTACTCCGCATGTAATGTCCATGTACTCCGATTTATGGTCACCTATTTGTACAAACTGTTGCCTGTTTCTTAAATAGCTCTTCACCCAGCTCAATCCAACCCCCCTTATACCATACCTTTCTGGTTTATATAATAATGTGTTGTGATCAATGGTGTCGAAGGCTTTTTTTAGGTCCAAAAATACTCCAACTACTATTTTTTTTGTTGTCTATACAATTTGTGATTTCTTCTATTAATTCGATTAGTGCCAGAGATGTTGATCTGTCCGTTCTGAATCCATATTGACTGTCTGTAAGAAGATTGTGTTTTTCAATGTATTTTTCCAGTCTGTCTGCAAAAAGTTTTTCGAGTATTTTGGAGAATTGGGAGAGTAAAGAAACAGGCCTGTAGTTTGTGAAATGGTGTCTATCTCCAGTTTTAAACAGCAGTATCACTTTTGCTATCTTCATTTTGTTCAGAAATGTACCTGACTGAAAAGACAAGTTGCAGATGTGGGTTAATGGTTTTGCAATTCCTTCAATAATGTTCTTCACTGTTGTCATGTCAATATCATTCCAGTCTGTAGAGGTTTTGTTTTTTACATTTTCTTACCGTCTCCATGATTTCTTTTTCATCAGCTGCTCCTAGAAATATTGTACTTGGATTTCTGTCCCCCATATATTCTACAATGCCCCATTCTGTTGTCTGTGGTTTCTTTATTTTTGCTGCTAATTCTGGTCCCACGTTTACGAAGAATTTGTTAAAACCAGTCACCACAACCTCCATATTATTTATGGTCTTGTCTAGGCATGTGCCTATTACCGGTGTCACGGTTTACCACGGTAAAACAATGTCACGGTGTCACTAACCGCCCATTTTCCGTTCTGACGGTGAAGGCCAACGGTGTAACCTATGTTTCATAAATGGGAACTTCAGGAACTCAAAACTCAGAAATAATTCTGTGCCAGTCGTACATTTTAACTGGCACACACTCTGAAATCATGCAGCCTCAGTCAGTTAGTACTAGTCAGTAATCAGTATAAATCCACTCACGTGCAAACTGCAAACATGGCTGAAGGAGGAAAAGCTGAACTTTTCCCACTGGCGAAAAGGACGAAGTCGGTGGTGTGGGACTATTTTGGCTATCAGAAGAACCCACTTTGTCCCGACTTTAAAGAGCATCAGAAAAATGAGCGGCTGCGGAAAGACCAGAGGAAAAGCCAGAGCCAAGGCAAAGACCCACTCCTCCCGTGCTGGGCTCCAGTTCCCAGTTGGCCGTGTTCACAGGCTGCTGCGCAAAGTAAACTATGCGGAGCGTGTCGGTGCCGGCACCCCCGTCTACCTGGCGGCTGTGCTGGAATATCTGACCGCTGAGATCCTGGAGTTGGCTGGAAACGCTGCCCGCGACAACAAGAAGACCCGTATCATCCCCCGTCACCTGCAGCTGGCTGTCCACAACAACGAGGAGCTCAACAAGCTGCTGGGCAGAGTCACCATCGTGTAGTTAATTAACGGCTCTATTAAACTTTTAACAGGTCTATATTAGCCTACACATTTAAACAACTGGTGTGATGATGTGTTGCACTGACAGGAGATGCCTGGTACGTGCTGTCACTCATGAACGGTCAAACAAATATTAGCCTACCATTTGAAAGTCTAGAGCACGAAAATAGGACGACACCTGTTTTATTATGATGATCATTATTATTATTATTATTATTATTATTATTATTATTATTATTATTGTTATTACCGCAGTAATACCAGTTACCGTGGTATTTTTGCCCACGGTTATCATACCATCAAAATCTCATACCGGCACATGCCTAGTCACAAGCATTCCGGGTAATTTTTCTCCAATAGTTTGTTATATTATTCTTTCTTACATATCCTCATAATATTGGTGAATTTATTTTTATATTTTTTATACTTTTCCTCTGCCTCTATAGTTTGATGCTAACTGAACTATGTTTGCTGAATGTGTTAGTATCTCTTAATAAGTCATCAGAAATCCCCTTTAGAATGTGCCTATGTTTACCTTAAGCTAGCTCGGGCCATGTTAAAGTAAACAATATTTTAACGGAGCAAGGCAAGCTAATTGCCAACATGCTTGGTTGAAAAGGAGAAAAAAAAAACAATGCTTTGAAATGGCTTTCAGAGATGGCAGAGGTATGATCACATAATCCCGTTTGAGCTATAGCAGGTGGTGTGTTCCACGTTTTATTTCCATATTGTACCTGGAAAGAAAATTAGAGTACTGTAAACAAACTGTTAACATTTGAAATCACCAGTTTTGGTTCAACGCCGGAAGTTGCGCACATAATTCACGCCAGGTATCATGGGGGCTAGGAATAAGGTGGATAGGCTTTAGGTTTGTAAGTTCTTGGTATTTTGAGTGGGGTCAGCTCAAAAATTAGGGCTGTTAGTTGTGCGTGTACATTAGGGTGGGGTGATAATACGATAATGAGGTATCCCGCGGTATCTAAAAATAGCAACGGTATCAGTTTCATTACCGTCATTTTAAAAAGAATCTGCTGCGCATATAGGTAGGGATGTCCCAATCCAGCTTTTTCAATTCCGATCCGATAACGATATTACAGCCTTGAGTTTTGGCCGATACCGATCCGATCCAAGCGCGTATTATACATATTCACTTATTTTGTTGTCAGTCATGTTAGAAAAGGTTTGATCAAGCGATATTACTCTAACAAGAACAACTACTTAATCGGGTTAGTTAGAATGATCCACAACAGTTGGTATGAGAAACTGACCTGTTTATTGTTAACAGGGTTAAATAAACAAACTTTAAACTTGAACATTAACATTAAATAAAAAATATAGCTGGTTTGCTTTGGCTGCTTTGGCCCCTTAATAAATAGAAAATAAATCAACACAAGAAATCTTTAAAATGTCTAACATTGAAATTAAAATAGCAGCAAGACTCCACACACTTGTGCTTTGGCCCCCTAATAAATAAAAAATAGATTAACACCACAAGACATTGTTGACATTTAACAAACAATGCAGCCTTTCCTTTTCAGTTATTGTAGTAGTGTCAGTGCCAGCCTGGTGCTGCTGTTTCCTGGGACCAACAGAGGGGACAAAAAACCACACACAATATTGTACAACTGTTTAAACAAGCAATAGTCCATCCATGGCTCCAGTTTCACTAATTGTGCCCAAAACAATGTCATCAGTGCTCTTTACTTAAACAGTAAGAGTGTAAACCAAATAAAAATATCACTCTCAAAAAACCAGAGCAGAAAATAAATAGTCAGTTAACTAAATAGACCGCTACTCTTCCTACCCTCCGTGTGTGTCTGCATGCTGGCGGCTGGCCTGGTGGATTGATAGTAAGTGCTGGAGAGGATCACTGGAATGGACTGCTTGAATCGCGGAGCCATGAGCTGGCCGGAAAACCTGAATCGGACTCAGTGAAAAACTGGATCGGAGTTCTTGGATCGGCATTTTTCCATGCAGTCAGATCCAATGCGGATGCACGTTTTTTGCTAATATCGGCAGCCAATACCGATCCGAATATCGGATCGGGACATCCCTAAATATAGGCCTACAGGGGCCTGATATAACATTAATTTATTTAATGCCTAAATAATGAGCGCTTGTCAAGCACGGTTGAGTTTGCAATTTAATAGCCTACTATTACAATTTAAAACTAGTAGTAGGCTATAATGTTTCTCTTAACTGTTGATTCGGGAGATGACATTTGAAAAAGTTTTTGGATGTGACACCGTCACATGACAGCTCGGACGTGAGAAAGAGAAGAAAAGATGGCAAGCATCAAGCGAGTTGCCCCCCCCCCCCCCCAAAAAAAACAAAACACAACGTCATAACTTCTGCAAGCAGCAGCAGGTCCAGTGGCCATCAGAGTGGAGGAGGGAGAAGCACAACCCGAACCACCCAAAAAAAGATGACTCTGGGCAATCTCCTTCAAAGAGAAGCAGATGCGGTGGCAGGTCCTGTCAGCACCATACAGGAGTGAGCAGGAGCAGAGATAACTGCCTGTTGTCGCGAGCCCATTCAGGGCTGTACGTTAACTTTTTTAGCCCATAGCACCGGTGCTACAGAGGGTGATAATTTTGTAGCACAGGCCAGAAAGTTTGTAGCACCTGTCACGATAACAAATTTTGCTGGCCGATTAATTGCGTCAGAAATTATTGCGATAAGCGATAATATTGCCCAATATTGTGCTTTTTAAGACAATTTTTATTATTGTTGTAATTTTGCTGTTTTTAGACCATTTTTAAAACTTATATGATGATAATAAAGGCATAATGATGCAAGTACACCCTTTTAAAGGGAAATAAACATTTATTTAACAAGAATATTTACGAATACAAAAAAGAAAATTTAAATATCCGAAATAACGTGTAAAAATACCAAAATAAATAAATAAAGACCTTATGAATACAAAAAATTACAAAAAAATAGACTGTCAGTCTCTCACTCTCAGGTGTTAAGTTGGTCGTATTCACTCTTTTTGTTGAGATGGTTTTAGAACAAACCCGGCATACCGGCTCGTCCAAATTACTGGGCTCCCCTCTGTCATTTGGTTTAAATTCAAAACACTCTCACACAGGGGCCGTGGCATTTGGTTTACGAACAAGTTCCCTGTCTTTCTCTTACGCTCAACTCTCTCGCCTCGTCTCCCCCTCATGAAGATCGCACTGTGTGTGTGTAGCCCATAGCCCCGCCTCCCCCACAGAGACAAAGGCACTCGATGACAAGAGCTTTCCCTCCGTTCATTATGCTAACGAACCAACTCACCTGGCTGCCATGCACGGCAGTGAACGCTTTTGTCGTCTAGTGAAAAAAACGAGAAAAAAACAGACCACACACACACACACACAAGCGGCTCGCAAGCAACGTGTGCTACTAGGCAAATAAATTCATCGCACAAACATTTTTTTCCATCGCTGTACAGCCCTGCAGTTATTCAGGCAGATGAAGACCCCCTTCTCTGGTGGAAATGTGATGGGGCCAGGCATTTTCTTCTGATGTCGAGGGTTGCCCAAAAGTACCTGTGCGTTTGTGCCACGAGCTCTCCATCAGAGCGGGTGTTCAGCACCGTGGGCAAAGTTCCACTACATGCCCTGCTCCAGCTGGAATAAGTAAACATGCTGGTTTATCTGGCAAAAAAAACCTTGAATAGTTTTGAAGCATAGGATGCTGCTATAATTATCATTATAGTTTGTTTTTATTTCATTTTCAATGAGGAGTAGCCTGTTCTGACGGACAGAAAAGTTAAGACTTGGAGAGGGTGAACTTTTCAAAGTAAAGGTAGGCTCTAAAAATAAACCAACGAACAGTATTTCCTATTGCGTTCTCAGGATAGGATTATATATGCCCATTTTCAGTCATGCCTTGTTATTTATTGTTCTGTTTTTCTTACTGGATAAGTCCTAGTACTGGATGCTGTAGAGCTGTGCTTTTAATTTGATTTATGTTGATAGATTTTAAAATAAACCAACAGACTGTAGCCGTTGCGTTCTCAGGACATGCTGTATAGCACACATTATCGTTACTGCTATTGTTATTTATTGTTACCTTTAATTATTTGATAAGCCTATAAGTATTGGATGCTATAGGGCTGTGTTTTAATTTAATTCAATTGTGTCGATTACTGTACTGCAAGTGGACTGTAGCCCACAGACAATTTGTTGTTATTTCATTCTGTTTGGTTGACTGCTGCATTTGCGTATTTGTTAATAAAAGTTGTTAATGTTGTACATGTTTTGTTGTTATTTTTTTAAGTATTCTTAAGCCTATGTAATGTTTGCTATTCTGTTTCTGAATGGTAAAAAGAAAAAAAAAAAACACCACGTTGAATCATGGCAAAGTGTGACCAGAAAAGCACTGTTGAAGCTGTCATTTTGGGATATTTGTCAGGAAGTTTCTCACAATGCCTCCCTGTGTTTTGGAGAGAGTTGTCAGATGGTAAACATTCAACATACAGATATATTGTACTGTATGTACTGTATATACAGTTATCTAACTGAGTGTCTTCTTTTTGTCTGTCTCTACAGCGCTGCCCTAGAGGTGGAGCTGTCGGATGATTCTTTTCCCCCTGAAGATTTTGGAATTGTTTCGGGAATGTTGAACGTCAAATGGGACAGGATTGCACCGTATCCTTGAACCTAATGGTCCTCTCTTAGCCTGCAGTTGTTAGTGCTGTAGGATGAAGTCAGTGATGTTAGTTTTAACACACATCTGTATCCCCGGTTACTCAGGGCTTCACACTGACACTGACTTGATCTACCATCAATCATTTTGTAACCTCTGGCTGCCTCTGTTAGCTGCACATAGATTTAAAAAGTGAAATGATGACATGTCAACATCACAGACTGCTGAACCTATGACACAGTGCAACTGATGGTGACAATTATAGGTAACGTACAAACGTAATTAAAGCCTAGCAGGTACAGTACCCTGGTATCTTTGAAAGAGAGACAAAATACACCTCCATCACTGAAGCTAGACATGACGGATTTTTCAGAGAAAAAGTGTTGGGTGACACTTTCCTTTCGTGTTCCACACCCAGAGAATTTTGTTATGTCGCAGACATTGTCATATTTTATCGCACAATGTGATTGGTATATTTTAATCATCGCCATAGAGAAAGTAGTTTTAAATCCACACTAACTCCGACCTGCATTCAGTGTTTCTGGCCACATATGCAGCGGTCTGTCAGCAGCAGCTCCTGCGGAGCAGAGAGGATAGGCTGGTCTATTATACTTCTGTGGGCCGGCCAAACTGCCTTCACCAGGCTGACTGATGACAGACATTTACTGAACCAAAATCTTTTTCGTTTGTATTTATTGATTTCATTGATTTTATTTCCCTGCCCCCCGTAGCAAGTGAGACTGGGAGCTGATCAGTCAGTGTAGATATGGATGATAAATTAAAAACAGGAAAACAGCATATTTGTGTGATTTTTAAACAGCTGTCGGTGCAGATTAGGGTTGTGCCGATGGGCGATCCGATCAACGCCTCCGCCCGCTCGACACAAGCATACTCGTAATGTCCGTAGAAAATCCCTGCGATGTGAAAAATACATGCCGAGCAGTCACTGGTGCGCGGAGCGGAGTCCGCACGGTCGTAAAATCTGAGCTTTACGCGCACAGGGCTTGCGGACGTCTGCTTTGAGTCCGCGCGGACCTCCGCGGAATCCGTTCCGCGTATGTTCCGCCCGAGTATGTTCGGGCCGAGCGGTGAACAAACCAAACAACACAATGTCAGGAGAAATTGAAAAGATATGCCGTCTATGTAAAGTCAACTTGCTAATTAAGGAGCCATTACATGTT
>NC_065527.1:34704288-34705929 GCF_006386435.1 Epinephelus moara | reverse complement strand
CAGATAAAACACATTTTTGACTTGTGAATGAGTCAATGGAATTTCCTGCAATAATGAAAAAATACTGGCAATCGTGTCCGCCTGGCACAAACCACATGTTTTGAACAGCTGTGAAGTGACAGAATGTCCCGCCATCATGGTTCTTATATTGGCAGATTCCAGAGAGTCTCCCCTCTTCATATATGGCAGAATATGTCATTTTCCAACTTGCTATGGTGAGATACATGTAAAAATGTAAGAATTTAGTAACACGGATTTGTTTTTTTCATTGATAAAAATTAATATAAAATACAGGCACATAGGAGGACATGAAATGATGGCATATCTGGATACCCCACATTGTCCTGAAAAAAACAAGATATAGCATGTATATGTAGCCTTTATAATGAATGTGATATGAGCTTAAAAGTAAAGGCAGTAAAAATACCCCAAAAACGCCTAGGGCCCATAGGGTTAACACCTAAAATCTGAAGACAGTCAGATCATGAGGTTGTTCTCTTTTTAATTAGTTTGAAATGTTCATAACTGGACTTGTCATCTTTTTTCAAGTTGTCAGATTTAACTCTTGAACTTCCAGAGCCAGCAATGTCTCCCACACAGTGGTGTTGCGCCCCCTCAAGGCTGGTTACTTCAACTTCACCTCTGCCTCTGTCAGTTACCTGGCCCAGGAGGGAGGACAAGTTGTGGTAAAAGCAGTTGATAATCCTTTGGAATCAAAGCAGTTACTATATGTGGTGTAATGAAGGAAGCTGAAGAGTTTGTCTACTGTCTTCTTTGTTTACTGCAGGTTGGATACACCAGTGCCCCTGGCCAGGGAGGCATCCTGGCTCAGCGGGAGTTTGACCGGCGCTTCTCCCCACACTATGTAAGTGGAAAAAAAAGTGTGTGTCCCTTGCTGTTTGAGACTCCTGAGTGGATTGACCTGTAGTGATCAGGGTTGGTGGATCTGAATACCCAAACCCCTGCAGTACTTACTGTTCTTTAGCAGACACAACAACCAGTAATTAACTTGTGTTTGGCCTTTATTGTTAAGTCAATATTATGTGCCCATAGGCGTCATTCAGGTATGGCGAGGTATGGCAGCTGCCGTACCTTGGAATCGGGAGAAAAAAAAGAGAGAGAAGTTCTGTAGTCATTACTCGAGGCGCATTGGCTGGTTGTTTTCATTGTATTGCACTTAAATAGGTCAATAACATGCTCATCAGTGAATACGAGTGTTATTGAATCAAATTGTTCGCTCTTCCACGAGTTTTGAGTTATGTGAGTTACCGTATTTTTCCAAAGAGTCGCCCGGTGGCAAATAGCCAAATTGACCCCATTTTGCGTATTAAACACCGGTCCGATTAAACGCCCGGGCGATTATTTTCTCATTCATTGCCTCATGGCTGTCCCTCCTTCAGGGACTGTTTGCGCTTTTACGCACGAGTCGGTGGTGAAGTGGTGCACATGACTCGTGCTACGGACGGACGGACAGACAGACAGCCATGTATCTAAAACAGGTAATACATCTGGCTACATCTTTCCCACATCAAATATCCGTGATCACCTACACCCGCGTGCGTAAAAGCGCACACAATTCCGTGTCCTCTCACCGCGGATGCTGTGATTTGATGGCCCGGTACTCATTGTAGCCCACTCTTA
>NC_065527.1:34687612-34703896 GCF_006386435.1 Epinephelus moara | reverse complement strand
CCTTGGTTATCTTCTAGAAATGAGCTTGTAATTAATTTATTTTCTTTATTTTCTGTGAAGTTAAACACATGACTGATGATAATTAAACGTCTGCTCGCTGTCCGTGGTGCTGAAATATGCGCCGAAATAGGTCCGATGATTTCACTGCTCTCACCAAGTCATGCATTACATGCAGACATGAGGTATTATGAATGTGAGAAACAGCTTCATGTCCTTTGAAACAGTTTTCAGTAGCATAGGATAGTATGTACTTCTGACAGGTCAAAGACCAAAGTGAAGTTTTATATAAGTTCATATTTTTGAAACTCCATCATCAGTTGCTCTGTGACGTCATGTCATATTGCCATACCTTAGCTTTTGCTGAAACGACGCCCCTGTATGTACCCCTACTGCATAGACAGACAGATAAATAATAAATAATAATAATATTAATAATAAAAGGGACGCTGCTGTGCCTCTCTTTATGGGGAAACGCGCTTATTGTTTCTGGGGTGGGGTGGGGTGCTCGCTGCAGGTATTTAATAACCTCAGGCAGATATCTTTTAACGTTACAGTCTTTTGTATTTTTTGTTATGATCCTTCCAGTGTAGCTCTGCAGGAAACACTGTACAGGGGAATAAAAAGTGGGACGCAGTAACTTCATTGATTATTTAAATCTCCAGATACGCCAAGTATATGCGTAAAGATTCGACTTCAAGAGGGGGACGATTCAAAGGCAGTGTGCAGATTCAGATTCTGTGTGAAATATGTACTCAACATTCAGATCTTGTTCAGCATACCAGCACTGTTACAGTGAAAGTGAAATGGCTCGTTATATGCAACTTCTCAACTTTCATTTTCGTTCATTCATTTATTTTTTCCACGTTTTTTGGTCGGCTAGTTGGTTTGGTAGGGTTCAAGTGCAGTAAATATAATGTATTCGTAAAATAATTTTGAAATGGTTGCTTATGAAACGCTGATAGGTCCATGCATATACCAAATCCTACACATAGACAGATTAGCTAATACAGTGGCCTCTGGCTATTTTTAAGGTTGTCATTTTCATGCCAGACAACGCAAACATTCCATAAACATTCCGCATTTTATATCAATTCCAGAGTGAACAAGTACCTTGTAGCTGGTATTTAAAAAAAAAAAAGAAATTGTGGAAAGAGGTAGGTTGAAATGCACTCTGTTTTGGTAGTTTTGCTGAAACATTCAACTTTGTTCATTTGCAGAATGAGGGAAATTGAGTGTTAGTGTGTTTTAACATTCAGAATTTTTTTTTTTTTTTTTTTAAATCATACAGTCCAGATGTAAAAACTATTATCCAACACTTAAAGGACACTTGCCCCAGGATATTCAGATGGCTCTTAGTTTGAAACTGACATGTTATTTGTAGTAGGCCAATCTACCCGCTTTGTTCAATGTAAAGAGCATGAAGAAATCTATAAAGATTTGGACCTCTAGCAAGATGGTCATGGTGGCTCAATGGATTTGTTCTGTTTGGGAATACACAGTATTCTTCCAAATTAGTGTTTGTGTATTTTAATATTCAGAATTTCACTTCGACAAGCTCTCTCTTTTTTGACCATACACCTGTCTGCATCCCTGATATAAAGCCAGCACGTGAAAGTTCTTCAGAGACAAAAATAGCCAAAACAAGGAACCTAATGCAGGAAACACGCCTTAAGATACAGATTCTCAACATCAGCGGTGTGTCAAGGGACTATATTCAACTTATCTTGCATTGAAACATGCATTATGACAACTTAATAAGGTTTGTGTATGTTTTTAAATGAAGTGGAGGAGCCTACAAGTGTTTTGTTTAGTTTGTCTCAGAGGCTCGGCTCTGCTCAGCTGTCTGCTGCTGCTGCGAGATAAGTCTTCTTCTTCTTGTGTAACCTTGTGTGTATTGGCGGTTAATACAGCATTATCGCCACCTAGTGGATTGGAAGCACATTACACCTATAATAGGCTTTTATTAGGAAAAATAGCTCAAATGCAACCCCCAGTGGTAAAATTAGGTATATAATTGGATATATCGGTTCGGTTAGATATTTGGCTTTAAATCAAACTGGTTGGAAAATTTTCAAACCGGCACAAGCCTAGTTCAGAGCTTGATACACAAACATCATGGCAGTGAGCGGGGAATAACTCGTTCCCATGAAAGGGAAGGAGTTTGGTTTTGTGGCGTCAGAAACAGAACAAACAGCACCCCACTGCAAAGTGTGTTTCAAGGCTGTTGCTACCCAAGGTAGCAGTACTACCAATTTACTGCAGCACCTCAAACAGAGGCATGCTGCCGAGTGGGAGAGGTGTTGCTCCCTACGAAAATATCCCTATTCAAGTGCTTGAATTTGTTATTTACGCCTGAACGCAACACAGGCTCCTCTCCATAGACTGTGTGTTCGGTGCCGTGCTGCAGGTTCGGGCCAGGCTCGGTTATAATTGTCTCGGACTCGGGAAAATGCATCCTGAGCCGCGCTCTAATGTGCTCACCTGTGTGTGTGTGTGTGTGTGTGTGTGTGTGTGTGTGTGTGCGCGCGCCCGCGTGTGTGTGTGCGCACGTGTCTGTGTGTGTGCACATCGGGGCCGAACTCCGCCATGGGCGACACAGAGCAGAGGAGGATTGTAAACGTGCACCGTGTAGAGACAGAACTGACATGCCGTTGTGTAAACAACAAAGGGGCCCGGTGGAAAGCGATCACGGATGCAGTCGCGATGTATCTTGCAAGAGATACCGTGCCCATATATACCGTGGAAAAGCCGGGGTTTATTCACATGCTGAAAGTTTTGGAGCCCAGGTACGTGCGACCAGGCCACAAATATTTTCCTGAAAATTGATTTTAAGTAGAGGGGGAAAATCAATTTAAATCATGAATCGGAGATTTTTTTTTTTAGGCCATATCGCCCAGCCCTACCGATCCTGATCCGTACGTGCAGGGAAACTGCTGAATGACATCACGTGAGCTTCAGGAGCAGTGGTCTAACCAAACTGGTGTCCAGTGTTCCACCCGCACTGTACGTGGCCGACTCCTAGATCATGGCTTAAGGTCCTGCAAAGCTGTCAAGAAGCCCCTGATCAGTGAGAGACAGAAGTTAGCCCAGCGTTATTGGGCCCAAGCTCACAAGAACTGGACAGCCAGGAACTGGAAGTAGATTCTGTAGTTGGATGAGTCCAGTTTCCAGCTTAATCCTCCTTCTGCTAATGTTGGGGTATGCAGAAGGCCAGGTGAAGCATTATCTCCAGCATGTGCAGTATCTACCATCAAGCATGGCGGAGGCAGTATCATGGTTTGGTCCTCTGTGTGTGTGTGTGTGTGTGTGTGTGTGTGTGTGTGTGTGTGTTTGTTAAGTGCAGTAGTATCAAAATTTTCTTTGGGATCGGCCCACTTGACATACTGCTGTGTTGTGCTATGGCCTGTTCAAGTGCTGGAATTTGTTATTTACGTGAAAACGCCTGAACGCAACACAGGCTCCGCTCCAATTGAGTGAGTGTACAGTGCTGTGCTCTGCTGCCCAGGGCGCCATTTAGGCTAGAACCACCACTGCCAGCCACTTGGTTGTGCCTCTCCATGTATGCTGATCCTGCTTGCATCCTACACCCTGCCACTATGTGCTGGACCATCTCAGGGGCATCTTTGCACAGGCTGCACCTTGGGTCTGATCTGCTGGGGTAGACCCTGGCCTCTATGGCCCTTGTGCTTAGGGCCTGTTCTTGTGCTGCGATGATTAGTGCCACCGTGCTGTCTGTCAGTCCAGCATTCTCCAGCCACTGGTAGGTCTTCTTGATATCAGCCACTTCCTCTACCTGACAGTAGTATGCACCATGTAGGGGCTTGTCCCTCCATGTTGTTTGCTCCTCCACCTTTTTGCTCTCATCAGGTTTCTGTTGTCTGAGGCATTCACTTAGCAGCTCATCCTTTGGGGTAGTGCTGCACGATTAATTTAATCGCAATTGCAATCGCGATGTCAGGCTGTGCGATTACATAACCATATAAAATGCTGCAATTTGCGATTAAATGTAAATGTTGATGTGTGTGCCTGTGAATGTGACCTCTGCTGTAGTGTGTGGAGTTTGTTGACATTACGCCCACAAGCTATCCTGGTGTGTGCAGCATGTATGGTCAGATGACCATCCGGCGTGCAGCAGTGACCATCATGGACGTGAAGAAGAGCATGAGCATGACCAAGAACAGGCTGGACAGGAGTTGGTGGTGGAAAAATAACCGTCTATTATTTGGCGATAATTCGGATTTAGGTCCAGCGACGTTTAACAGAAAGACGTGCTGTGTAACACTTTAAAAGTTAAAGTCGCCACGTCCCGCGGCAACACGACCAATCTATATCAACACTTGAGACAGCACAGAGGAAAGTACGAAGAATGCATGAGAGAGAAAGCCAAGCCAAGTAACATTAAAGACAAAGAGACAACTCAAAGTCGCCAGAGCCTCATAAAACAACAAAAAAGCATAATTACACATACATTTCTAAGTGTCACACCATACAACAAGACCTCAAAGACACACAGGGAAATCACATACTCCATAACAGACTATATAATAAATGAAAAATTGAGCAATTTTGCTTGGGTTCAGCCCACTTGACATGCTGCTGTGTTTTGCTATGGCCTATTCACATGGTGGAATTTGTCATTTACGTGACAACGCCTGAACGCAACACAGGCTCCATTCCAACTGAGTGTGTGTGTACAGTGCTGTGCTGCACTTGCTTTATTTTACGGATAGTTTGGTGTTCAGTTCCAGATTTATAAGCTGATGACACAGTTGACAGCCCCAGACAATGATAGCCAGAGAAAGTGAGTGAGCATGTGTGCAAGGAGTGACTGGCAGGATGAGGAAGAAAACTTGCAGCTTGAGCATGAAAAGTATTGTCTTCCTGACTGAACTTTAACTACAGCTTCTTTTCAGTCAAATTTTCTTTCTCACCAGCACCCGTGTTTTATTGGCCTTTAAAAATACATCGGCCGACATCTAATGTAAAGATTAAAAAAAAGTTTTAACCTAAACTGAACAGTACAGTTTTCATGAAAGTGAGATTTTTCTCCTCCTCCATTCAGAAAAACTCTCTGGTTGCTCACACAGCATGGTTACCTGTATTTTTTGTCCTGCCTCGTGCCTCCTCATTCACTTTCCTATGTCTCCATTTCTAGCTGGACTGGGCTGCGTTTGGCGTGATGACTCTGCCCTCCATCGGCATCCCTCTGCTACTCTGGTATTCCAGCAAGAGGAAGTACGACTCGCCAAAGACCAAAAAGAACTGAGGAGGCACCACCGGGTTTAAAGCTGGGGACTGGGTGGGAATAGAAGTGGAAGGCTTCAGTGGGATCTCTGAATAGCTTAATAACCCATATTGGGGTTGAAAGATAAAAGTAAAGTGACCAAGAAACGTAATTGTGATTTAATGACACACAAGCATTTACATGAAAGCTTTTTGTTCTCATCTACAGCTGATGGCCTGAACTTCATCAGCTGCTAGCCTTTCCTTCAGATTTGCAAATGGGTTAATGTGACAGAACAATTACAATGGCAGTTACTACTGTAACAGACATGAAACTTTGTGATTGTGTACATATTGAACTAAATTCAAATTTGAAGTTTATAGCCAGTTGTTCAACATCAAAATAAATTAATAAAAAGAAGCTGTTTTTTTTCTAAAGCTGTGTTTGATCGATTTCAGAGGTTTTACTCCTACTTTTTAGTTAGTAACATTCTATACTCCATCTAACCACAAAAAATATCCTTTGATGTGAAACAGCTGTATAAGTGTGGAGTCAAGCCATGTGAAATAACTAAATACACTTCATCCAGCAGTAGCAGAGAAAGGTCTACTGTTAACAAGGCAGCACTGTGTATAGTTGACATTTTACTTATCTATTCAATGTCAAGACCAGAAATGAGAAATCACCCTAATTTTTCAGAGTTTAGTAAGTTAGGTGTTGGTCACTTTTGTTTTCCAGCTTCAAGTGACTGACAGCACTTGTTGATGAACTACCTACATATAAATACTGAGACACTGCATAGGCCTTTGTTGTGTACAGTGTGTGACATCAGCTGAGTCATGGCTGCTGAAAAGAACATGTTAATGTGTTCAGTTGTCCCCTGGCTTTAGATTGAACAGGCAGGTGCAACACGATTAACACAATACTATGTGAAGTACACAAAGAGAGAAGCCAATTAAGTGCCATACAGCGTGAGGGACAGTTATAGTGAGATCTTGCTTAAATTTGTGTTATTGTTTCTTTGTTATTTAATAGCTCAACAAAAACATAGAGATGATGCATTTGTATAGTTATACAGGAAAAAGTCCAAGCAGCCACAGCCTATGAAATGAATAGGAAAAAATAAGGGGCAAACATGGGGCAATTTCCAATACAGGATAGCAGGGGTAGGCAACTGGTGGCTCTCTAGCCCTTCTTCAGTGGCACCCTGTGGCTTTGACAAAAAAAAAAAAAAAACATTCATTTAGTGTTTTTGTTTATCATTGTTGTAGTAAGTAAATTATGCACCAATGTACCAAATAAAAAAAAAAAGTAACATTTTGTCAACTAAAAGGTGCTTCAAATGTCTATGGCCTTTTTCTCCAAGTTCTGCAAAACCTCAAGAGCGGTGGCTCCCTAGCAAGACTAGCTATGAATTCCAAATCTAGAGAAGTAAAATTGAATAGAGAATGTAATATTGTGTGGACAGTGTCATTTGCTCTTACCACCAGCTCAACAAAGTTAAAGTTCCAAATAATCATAAGTTGCCCACTGCAGAATAGCCACCCTGTGGTAAAACATATTAATGAATGCTCCTTTAGACTTACTTGTAATGTTGATGGCTAATTTAGACTTAATAGTCTGTGTTACCTTCATTATAAGGCTAAAAATATTTTTTGGGCTCCAGACAGATCTCGTTTTTATTATTTTTGGTCAAAAATTGCTCTTTTGATAGTAAAGGTTACCAACCCCTGGGCTAGACTGAATAATATTAAGACATTTTTAAATTAACCTGAAAAGTCTACATTTTTGTGTCATCTAACACAAGGTTTAAATGATAAATGAGTTTTAGAGTAATTATTACAAAATCTACATTCAACAGGTCATATCTAATCAGCTAGGTACTGTTCTTTACTTATCAGAGGAGGGGGGTGTCTAGGGTGTGACTTGGTCTTTTTTTCTTTTTTTTTTAACCCTCCTCAAAGTTTCAAATATTTTTTCTTGAGCCTCTTTGAGCGACTGCCGAAAAATGCACGACCCTCCAATGATAATTTCTTTTTTTACAGTTTCTGGTCATGTTCAAAGATTAATTTTTGGCTTTTTTTGTTTGTTTGGTTGGTTGGTTGGTTGTTTTTTAAAATAACTCTTGAGGGTTTAGAAGGCATGTTTTCTTCAAAAATCCGCAGTAAAATAAATACAAAATACAACCTTTCATTGATTCATTTAAACTTATATGCCCATCCCCTAAGCCAAAATAAAAAACACAAGACCCTGCCCAATGCCTAAAAAATTGTTTGGCATGCTTCCCACTTTTTGCACAACCTCTTCCCACCTTATAAATCACTAACAGTGCCTTATACATTATAGCCTACATCATATTATGTAGCATTTCAGTATATCAACTGATGAATACTGGGACAGCCTGGGGTCCTTTTAATATCGTTTACAATGAAAGAAAATCTGCATTAGAAGTTTTCCTTTTATATGTTGATTTATACAGTATGATATTTTTTGGTGGGCGGGGCTTAGCTGGAGGCAAAACAATTCTCCACAGACATTAGCTAACGCTAGTTAGCAAGTTCTTTTGGCTGGTTTTAGACATTGGAGTAAGATGATGCGAGAAATAAATGAATGAAATCATATTGTAAGCGACGTGGGTGTGTGTCAATATGAATGCTTTTTAAGTGAAATGTCATCTGTCACTTCCTTCAATTTGTGTCTTAGGCAGGGTCCTCATTTAGTATCCTTGTGTCCTGACGGTAGAAGCTCCTCCTGAGCCTCTTAGTGTTGCCTGGTGTATCTGGTACTTTCTTCCTGACCTCAGCAGGGTGAAAGGGCAGTTATCAGGGTGGATGGGATCTTTTATGATTCTCTTGGCCTTAGTTTTGCAGCACCTGGTATAAACATCCTTAATGCAGGGTAATGCAGCATCTATAGTGTGTTCAGCAGAACAAACCATTATACAGGCTAATTTTCCCCCAGTGGTTGGGATCTTCAGTGATTCTGCTGGCCTTATTCAGCAGTGCCTGTAGTGTGTTCAGCTGAATGGACCTCTCTTTGCAGGGTCTTATGATTCTGTTTGGTGCTGTTCCCATGCGGTGGGGGCTCCTGAGGAGTAGGGCGGGTGTGTGAGAGAGGGGGGCATCAGTGTGGGAGGGGGATAGAGTTCAGGAGCTGTCCACCCTCTCCACTGAGGACCTGTTGATATTAAGGGGAGTGTAGTTCCTTTCATCTTAGTTTTGCTGGCGTTCAGGATTAGGTTGTAGTCCTGACACCAGCGGGTCAGGTCCTCTTCTTCTTTCAGATAGGCCTTTTTAGTCAGTACATCTACATGCACAGTCAAGTGGAGCAATGTTTAAAGCTCGGCTAGGTCATTTAATTGGACTACTCTCCTTGTCCCAGTATACAAGCACGGGCGGGGCATGGACTCATTGACCAAAGTATGTCCGACTCCACTACGATAGATGGTGATATGCCTCCTTTCAGCTTGTTAGTATTGGACCTTTTTCCGGTTTACCTATTATGTCACAGCCTAAACAATTGCCAAACAAGTTAGCTACAGTTAGATTTTAGCCTCATTGTAGCCTGTAGCTCTCACTGCCTCTCTGTGCACTGCGCTCACGTGTGCGCACTTGCGCGCAAGACCAGCAAAAGCACGTGAACACACATGAACGCCATGCCCATGTCTCACCATCTCACACAAGCACACACACGTGAGCGCGGAGCACAGAGAAGCAGTTAGCTCTTAGCCGAGAGCTAACCCCTCCGCGCTTCCCCTGCTCCCGCTTCCTGTCACAGTGCTGCCAGCATCTCCCCATCGGGACAGCTCCAGGTGAAACCACGGTCATCTCAGGGCTAGCTCGACGTAGCAGGCCAGGCTTGCTACACATCCTGAGTTCTCTCGGTTGTAGCGTCAGATCTATGCAGTCGTTTCTAATATCTGTTAGAAACTTGTGACTGTATTGCACTGAAGAATTTACTTCTTGTTGCACCGTGTTTATAGTTTATATCCAGAAGCGTCCCTGTTACTAGATTGTATCCACAAGTGTCCCTGTTACTAGCACATTTGCTGTCTCACAGACCCGGGTGGTGGGGAGATGCTACGTGAGACGTTACATCAGTCGGAGGCCTCCGCGTGGGGAAGACAGACAGGACAGCAGAAAACTCCTACCAATCATTGCATTTGGTCCGAATGCAATGATTGGTTGGAGTTTTTTTTAGAACCATATGAGAATGGTATAATTATGAGTTTTTATTTCTGGTGGAATTCACTTACATTTTAGTGTGCCATCAGCTTATTAATAGCATTTTAACCTAAACAAAGAAAAGTTGTAAAATTTCCCGAAAGGTACGTGTCGCTTTAATGCATCATATTACATAACATTACTCTACATTAACTATTAATACGCTCTGTATTCTTTTCCCACCCCACCTCACACTGTTTAGCTGCAGCTGGCATATAAGTCTTCATTCGCTGTCATTAAAATCTCTGATTCAGTTGGGATGAAATAGGTTGCTCTGTTTTTAACTCTGCTTTCTGCCACTGAAAATCATGTCATCTGCACTCCATTGATGATGGCTTTTGGTGCTCACTGTGAACGCGCTTCCCTCAGGATGAACATACTCACAGTTGATTGAACTAATTCTGATTGGCTGTTCTGAAACCGAAAACTCAGAGTTTCCCAGCTCAGGCTCAATCAACTCAGAGATCGGGATTAGGCTCAGAGTTTTGTTGAGCCTGGGGTCTCTTCCTCGCATCTTAGCTCCACCCTCGCAAGACACAGGGGAGAGATGCGAGGATGACGTGAGGAGAGAAGAAACTAGGAAAAATGGCTTCATCCCAATACCAAATCTCGCATCCACGTTTTCCTCACTTGCGTCTCTTCCTCACGTCTAAGCTCCACCCTCGTAAGACACAGGGGAGAGATGCGAGGATGAGACACAAGGAGAGAAGAAACAAAATGTCTTTAGAGAAAATAGACATCTTTTCCTCTAAAATATAAAACTTGGGAGGGATACACTAGAGTTTAATCTCTTATCTGTCTTTCCTCTGGTATGAAACTCCAGTGATGTTGGGATGTATCAGATCAGTCCAATCAGCTGCAGCGCTGCACTGTCCAATCAATAACTGATATCCAGTCAAGGTTGTGTGTTGGTTGGTAAAAGATTTCCGCGAAGGCTGCACTCTTGTGTCGTTATTTCCCTCCCCTTTGAAAGCCCCCTCTCTACTCGACTCCTCCGAGCGCATTTAACAAATTGAGACGTCAAGATGGCGAGTTTCAATCAATTTCCGGGTTAAGTGATAGAGGATAGAGGATAGAGGAGGGATATTGGGGGTTCATCCCAATACCTGGGGTTCATCTCAATATCCCCCCTCGACTCCTCTATCCTCTACTCTCGATCACTTGACCCGGAAATCGATTGAGGCTTGACATCTTCTCGGACATCTCGGGGTCATCTCAATATCCCTCCTTGACTCCTCTATCCTCTATCCTTGATCACTTGACCTGGAAATTGATTGAGACTCACCATCTTGTAGGACGTCTCAATACATTAAATGCACTTCGAGGAGTCGATTGGTGAGGAGGCTTTCAGAGGAAAGGGAAGGGAGGATACATGAGTGCAGTCTTCGCGAAAGTCTTTTACCAGCTGACACACACCCCTGATTGGATATCACTTATTGATTGGACAGCACAGCACGGCAGCTGATCAGACTGATCTGATACATCACAACATCACTGGAGTTTCATACAGAGTGAAGACAGGTAACAGATTTAACTCAAGTGTATCACTGCCACGTTTTATATTTTATTCGTTTTCTGATTCACCATCGAGTTAATTCTGAATTCAAATGAACACAAGAAGTTTGTGCTCTAGAGAAAGGATCAGCACTCAGTGAATAACTTCCTAAGCCCTATGTTAAGCTATTATGGCAAGGCTTAACTATACAGACCAGTGAGCAGTGATAACTAACATGTCTTTGGGGTCATCAGGTGGGAACCTCCTTTCACCAGTGTTTCGTCTAGTTGGTCCCACGACACCTCCAGGAAGCTAGACAGGGATCTCTGGCGTCCCAGAGACACTCCCCTAATGCCAGGTCTCACTGCTCCCCGCACCAACCCCACAACCTCCTTTACCTTACTTACACATGGCTTTCTCGGCCCAACAGCACTGCCACCTTCAACAAACCTAGGCTCCATTCATGCAAGCTTCAGGTAGAGACAGTACCGCTACTACCTTTCTTAGCACATTCACCGTACTCTATTTCACATGCTACCTAGCATAACTCCAATATAAGCTAAAGTTAAAGGAGATAGATAAACTCACAGGATCAGCAAACACACTCACCTTGCAGCATGGTCTCAAACAAAAGGGATTCAAATAGGCCACTCCCACACTTAAATAACCTTCCTCTTCCTGGATTTTTTCCTGAGAGGACTGATTCGTGGATCTCTCCACTTTCCACTGAGATGTCCCATATATTTTTTTGTGAGGAGTGTTGTTGGCAGATGGAAGAATTCCAGCACTACCCACTATACCTGGTTTAATTCTGCTAACAATGGTCAGTGTTCAAGATTAGATTATTGGTGAATCTCAAATAATTTAATCAATAATATTCCATAAAAAAAAATCCGTATCAGGTAAAGACCGTGCCAATACTACCTTTCTTAGCACATTCACCGTACTCTGTTTCACACGCTACATAGCATAACTCCAAATTGCAAACACCATAACTTAAACTTTCCTGGAAGTTCTGATTTATCTATTCTATCCAATCCTTCAGCCACATCTTTTCTAAATTTCACCACCTGTTCCTCATCATTCAACTCCACATTGTTCCACCTACCTAAGCTTTTTACTGACTTTTCCCTAATTGTTGGGATTTCCTCATCATCTATGACAAACTTCCTATCACTGAACTTCCCTCTATGTATCGAGATGCTTCTAGACTTACAAGGCTTGATCTTCATGCTGGCCCACTTGAGGTTCTTATTTACCTTCTCTAGTAGCCTCTTTGTACATGGCATTGTTTTTTTTGTTTGTTTTTTTTGTTTTTTTTATTGTGCAATATGACATTACAGTGACATTACAGGACAGACAAACCAGGTGTGAACAACAAACAACAACATTTGTGGTTTTGTGTGTGCGTGTGTGTGTGTGTGTGTGTGATTTGAGAGTAAGAAAAACGGTATTATATATAATATATATAATAATATTAACAATAATAATAATAATAAATATTATAATTGTCAGACAGGCAAACGGAATAATAATAATAATAGAAATGAGTAAACAGAAGGGAGCAAACAAACAACAAACAAACAAATATAAATAAATAAAATAAATAAGAAAATGAAAAGAAAGTAGAAGCAAAAAAGCAAAACAGAAATACCGCAATGCAAACTTATAATTTTTGCAACAATAATAGTAAGAATAATATCAATAATAATAATAATATTCAATATTAATAAAGATGATGAGTAACAATAATAATAATATGGAGGGAGGGTGGAGAAGGAGGGGAGGTCTTTAAATTTATGGGGTGCCTCAGGTCCCTGCCCACGCGCACGGGACCAGCCTGCAGCCCCCAACACCCCCAGACCCCCCTCTCCACTCCCGCGTGCCCTGGACTGTATGTGGCACAACACCTTACCCTATGTCTAGATGTATATATAGTCTTTATTATTATTTTATTTTATTTATTTTTTCCTTCCCTTTTTCTCTTTCCCCTTTTTTTTCTTTCCTTTTCTTTCTTTTTTCTTTAATTTATTTATTTATTTATATATGAGATAGTATTTTAAGAAGTGTGTGTGCTTTCTAATGTGGTGCATTAAAAATGAGGAGAGGGGTTGTCATGAACTGTAATCTGATTTGATTGTGTCCCCTTTCCTCTTCCTAAACTAATGTGATGTGCAAAAAAAAAAAAAAAAGGTGATGTGCCACCTGAAAACAGTCCAGGGCGGAGAATTGGGGGAGGGGGGAGGGGGAAGGCCGGGAGGGGCAAGGAGATCACAGGCCATGGCCCAACAAGCGTGACACAGCAGGGACCCGAGTATATAAAAAAAATAAATAAGTATAAATAATAATAGAACATGACAACGACAATAATGTTAATCATAACAGTTATAGTAGTAATGATGGTTGATCAATTACCACCACCCCCCCGCCCCCCAAACAAAAAAAAATAAAAATATAACAATAATAATAATAATAACAGCCGTAAATAATATTAATATCATCTTAAAACAGAATAATATATGTTGATAATAGAAGTAAACATTTTGCAGTGTCAAAGAGAGTACCATGAGATAAAAAAAAAAAAAGGAAACTAAATAAATAAATAAATAATAAGGGAAATTTATTGCACTTCTACCTATATGTTTATATGTGTTTTGTTTGTCAGAGTATGGGGTGTGTATGGTAAAAATAGATAAATAAATGAATAAATTGCACCAAATAAATAAGTAAACAAACAAAGAAATTACATCATTTATTTGTTATTTAGTAATTATGTAGTATGTTTTTTGGTGCTCAGGCAGAGAACCAGAATTAAATTAACGAGAAAAAAAATAAATAAATAAACAATATATAAATAGTGATCACGACAACAAGGAGCTGTAATGATTGATGTGATAGTAGCTTGTTGTAGGTGATAATTGTAAGAAAGTGATGAATGGTTGCCAGATATTTTCATGATTATTGTCAGAGGAGTTTGTATTTTCTAGGGAGATATAGTCTATAATAACAATTTGTATATATGTGTCCAGTGGCTATTGGTCGTCAGGCAAAAGAAGAAAGATAAAAATAAATAAATATATGAATAGGTAGTAATTATTAAGGATGGGAATGGAGGTGTCAGAGAACTGAGGTGGTTGATGTGACTGGTTTGTGGCAGATTATGATTGTAAAAAAGTGATGAATGTTTGCCACGTAGGGTTATGGTTATTGTCAGGGGAGTTTGTATTTTCTAAGGAGATGTAGTCTGTGAGCAGGTTTTTCCAATGTATGACGTGTATGGAGTTCCGAGACTTCCAGTTCATGAGGATAGTTTTCCTGGCGACAGTCAGCGCCACTAGAAGTGAACAGGTGTGTGTTTTGTCAAGTTTTAATGTGGATAGGTCTCCTAATAAACAGAGGGAAGGGGAAAGTGGGATGTGGCAGCCCATGATCTGGGATAATGTTTCTGTAATGTTTCTCCAGAAGTGGTGAACAGGTGTGCAGTACCAGATTGCATGAATGTAGGTATCAGTGCAGTTTAGTGAGCAGTGTGAACAGTTTCCAGATGATGAGAAGCCCATTTTTTGCATTTTGTGTCCCGTCAGATGAGTTCTATGGAGGATTTTGTATTGTATGAGTTGTAAATTGGCATTTGTTGTCATGAAGAAAATATTCTGGCAGATTTGGGGCCAGGTAAATTGGCATTTGTTGTCATGAAGAAAATATTCTGGCAGATTTGGGGCCAGAAGTCGGCATCAGAAGCAATGGAGAGATCAGTTCCCCATTTTTTTGAAGGTATGGAGGGTGACGTATCGGCCTGTGATAATAATTTGTATATTTTAGATAAAAGTTGTTTTGGGGAAGAGATGTTAATGAATGTAGAGGCTGAAGGGGGGAGGTCTAAGTTTATATTCTTGTTTTTCATTGTTGATTGGATGGATGATGAAACCTGTAGATATTGTAGAAATTGATTGCTCCTGATGCCGAACTTCTGGACCAGGAGGGGAAATGAAACCAGGATGTTATTGTTGAAGATGTGTTTGAGGTGAGTAATCCCTTTATCTACCCAAGTGCTGAAGTATAGTGATTGTTTATTGCTGATAAAGTCCGGGTTGTGCCAGATCGGGGTGAAAAGTGAAGGTGCCAGAGTGGAGTTAGTAATGTTGTAGAATTTCTACCAGGCTGTCAGGGCCGATGATATTGTGGGGTTTTTGAAACAGGGGTGTTTTTTGATTGTTTGACTAAGGAATGGTAAATCTGAAATATGGATGTCGTTGCTAACTGTTTGTTCTATGTCTATGGTTTATTTTTCCAGTAAAATTTGTCGATGGATGAATCGAGGGAATGAAACCAAGTAAGAGGTGGATGAGTGGGGATCATTGAGAGGAGATAATTGATTTTGGGGAGGATTGTCATTTTAACTGTTGCTATTCTGCCTAGAATGGATAGTGGGAAGTTCATCCATCGTTGGAGATAATAATAATAATAATAATAATAATAGATTATTAGAGATCGTCATGAATTGTTTTTTGTAGTGGAGTGAAATTCAGGTTGATCAACTCTGACAGCCTGGGGGAAATGTGGATGCCTAAATAAGTGATGTGACTTGTGCAAAAGGGGATGGGTGTTGTAAGGGCTGCCACATCCAGACTGTTGGTGTTTAATGGGAGTATGGAGGATTTGTTCCAGTTTATTGAGTAGTCAGAGAGAAGGGAGAATGATTTGATGACTGATTACTTCTTGTAGTGATGATTGTGGATTCTCAATAAAAAGTAATATATCATCTGCATAGAGGCTGATTTTATGGTGCATGTTGGGGGTTTGGATTCCTGTAATGAGGGGGTCCTGACGGATGGCTGCTGCTAGGGGTTCAATGAACATGGTGAACAGAGAGGGTGGGCAACCTTGCCTGGTCCCCCTGTGAAGAGTGAAGCTTTGTGAGGTTTGTCCGTTAGTAATAACTGTGGCTGTAGGTGAGGTGTAAAGTATTCTAATCCAGTTAATAAATGATTCCCCAAAGCCAAAACTGTGTAGGGTGTGGATGAGGAATGACCAGTTGACTCTGTCGAAGGCTTTTTCTGCATCTAAGGTGGCTATGATTGAATTATGGTTATGTGTGGCTGAGTGGTGCATTATATTGAATAGTCTGCGTGTGTTATTGGATGAGTTTCTTCCTTTGATAAATCCTGTTTGGTCCGGGTGAATAATGGATGGAATTATTTTTTCTAATCTGTGGGAGAGTGCTTTGGTGATAATTTTTATGTCGACGTTGAGGAGTGAAATGGGACGGTAACTTGAAGGCAGGATGGGGTCTTTGTTTGGTTTGAGAAGGAGTGAGATGGATGCTGTATTCATGTTGGGTG
>NC_065527.1:34676714-34679524 GCF_006386435.1 Epinephelus moara | reverse complement strand
GTGTTTATTATAGACTTAACAAACAGATTAGTCTACACGGTGATATAGTGACGTGAAAAATGTGATATATAGCTAAACTCTGCTGGTTTTCTACCCGAAGTATTTGTAAACAACACGGCGATTCCCTGGGGGCACCGCCGGAAGTGAAGGGTGTGAGCGATCGCCGAGGCCCCTGCACTTCCGTTAGTCGAAAAACTCCGGGCTGTGCCTCCAGAGGTAAAGGAAGAAAAAAAAAAAGTTCAAAATTCAGTCATTATCCTCTTTATGTTGGATTTAACTGCCTCATGTTTTAGTAATGAGCTATTTCGTTTCCAGTAGGTATTCCTACATGCCTTAGTGGTAGCAGAGTGCAAGGGGATAAAGATGAAAACTGCTCAGTGATATGTTAATGGTGTTGTGATAATATTAACTGATATCTCATCAATAAGAAACCAGCCAGAAGTATATTTGTGATTGCCTGGTGGCATTTCTATTACTCCATGTAAAAGCATTAGCGTGCCGGTGCTTAAATCTCCACACATCAACTAGGTTTAATTTTTGCATAAAGAGGTTCAAATTTTCATTAATTGCAGTGGAATTACACGGAGGCAGCAGTCCAGATTGTGATCTAGTATCATATTAAAATCTCCCCATATTACGATGCCTGAAATTGGAAAGTTGTTAAAAGTATTCTGGATATGCTTTTCTAAAGTTTCGAGTAATATGTCCTTTTCATTGTGCCTGTTGTAACCATTAGCAGTTACCAATGTGAGGTTTTCAATGATTAACACTTCAACAATAAAATGACCTGAAGTAGCACACAAGGTAGATAATAAAGTCCCTGAAAAATTGTACTTCAGAGTAGTGACACTGGCAGAATGCTCAGAATCGTGAGCTTGCCACAAATCATTGCCCTATTGGGATCTCCAAAATCTTCAGTCATCAGGCACTGAATGCGACTCTTGGATAAAACATAAATCAGTTTTATGCTGCTTGGCAAAAAGAAACAAAGCTTTGCGCTTAACACTATTTCTTAACCTCCTGGCATTGAGAGTAACGATAGATAATGACATATTAACAACAATTAACAGAACAACATATATGACAGAAATAGAATGAACTTACAGAGTATAATCCCTTTATCAGGAGCTGACCCATCATAATTTCTGAATATAAAGTGTAGAGTGAAACATATTAAAGCTGTAACAACAGGGAGGCACCTAGATTTTCACTCAGCAACTTAATCCTTATTTGACCCTATATGTTACACACAAAGCGCAAGCCTCCAGGGCATTGCATATAAAGTGACTGAGTGTAATCACAAGTAGAAAATAAATGAGAATTGTGACAAGGGATTGTACCCTCCAACATATCAAGAAACAGCTTAGCTCAATTAAATGGAGTAACATTGGGTCAATGAGTAACAAACTTCAGTTCGTCTCGGTTACAGGTGTGTATCATGTAAACAGGTGAGGTGTTTATCACCTTCAGGTAGTTAGGAGCAGTTCAGTCCCTCCAGCAAAGGCTCTTCCTCCAATGAAATACGCTGTCTTTCCTTGTTCATGAGCCTTCACCACCATGGGCCACAGCTGCCTTCGTCTCTCTCTGATGGCCAGTAACAGATCTTCAGCAAAGCGCAGATTCTTATCCTGCAGAAATGTAGACTTCTTTGCTGCTTTCAAAACTGCATCGCAGTGGAGACGGGTGGCAAACTGTATAATGATCCCTTGAGGCTTGGAGACATCTTTCCTTGGTTGGCCGAGTCGATGCACCGTGTCAACTACGTCAGGAAATTTCACTTTATACTCCGGCAGGATTGTCTGGCAGATGTGTATTACCTCTGTGCAGTCCTCTTGCTCCTTGCTTTCAGCCACACCATACAGACGCAGGTTCCAGCGTCGCGAGTAGTTCTCTAGGTCGGTGACTCGTTGTTCCACCAAAGTTACTTTTTTTTCCGTCTCGCAGGCTCGAGCATCAACTTGTGTCATCTTCCCTTTTACCTCCCGAATCTCAGTGCAGGCAAAGTCAACTGTCTTCTTAAGGCCCTCTATCTTATCCGGTCTTACCGGTCTATCGTTATTTTCTGCACTATATCCCCGCTAGCCATATCCAAAGGTGTTGTGCTTTCAGCTTCTTCGCTGCAGGTGGTTTAGACGGTGTTATTGTTGGTGTAATAGGAAGAGGAGGAAAATCTGCGTCTACAAGGGAAATCACAGGGGTATCTGTCATGCAGTAGTCATGGTAGGTTGTGCATAAGCGGATTCTCCTTTGCTGTCGATGCCTCCATGCAGCCGTTGTGACGCACTAGCTTAGCAGCTTAGTTAGCTGAAACTTGTTTTCTCAGCACGTGTCGTTATATGGCAACAGTTCTCCGTGATACAAAGTCACTGCCAGGCTAGCACGATGTACTCACCAATGCTCTAGGTTACTTCAAGTAGTTTGAGGTATAATGTTTCACTGAGTTGTTAGGTTGATGGTGCTCAGCTCCCGAATAAAGATGCACTCACGCCGCCATCTTGGCTCCTCCACCTCCGATCCTGGACATTGGAACAGTCCTTCAAATTCGGCCGTTTGAGGATCCTTCCTTGACTTTGAGAAACACCTTCTGTGTACCAATCACAGCCCGTTCACCCACAGTGTATTTTCAGGTCATTTACACTGAACAAAAATATAAACTCAACACTTTTGTTTTTGCTCCCATTTTTCATGAGCTGAACTCAAAGATCTAAAACATCTTCTATACACACAAAAGACCATTTCCCTCAAATATTGTTCACAAATCTGTCTAAATCTGTGTTAGTGAGCACTTCTCCTTTGCCGAGATAATCCAT
>NC_065527.1:34674781-34676116 GCF_006386435.1 Epinephelus moara | reverse complement strand
AGTTGGCTCTTGGGACATGGAATGTCACCTCTCTGGCGGGGAAGGAGCCGGAGCTTGTGGAAGAGGTTGAGCGCTACCGGCTAGATATAGTCGGCCTCACCTCGACACATAGTTCCGGCTCTGGAACCCAAGTCCTCGAGAGGGGGTGGACTCTCTCCTTCGCTGGAGTTGCTCCAGGTGAGAGGCAGAGGGCTGGGGTGGGCTTTCTGATAGCCCCCAGACTCTCTGCCTGTACGTTGGGGTTCACCCCGTTAGTCGAAAGGGTTGCTTCCCTGCGCCGTCGGGTCGAGGAACGGGTCCTGACTGTTGTCTGCACTTATGCGCCGAACAACAGTTCAGAGTACCCGCCCTTTTTGGGGTCCCTGGGACGGGTGCTGGACAGTGCCCCGACCGGGGACTCCATTGTTCTGCTGGGGGACTTCGACGCTCACGTGGGCAATGACAGCGGGACCTGGAGGGGCGTGATTGGGAGGAACGGTCTACCCGATCTGAACCGGAGTGGTGTTCAGTTATTGGACTTCTGTGCGGGTCGCAGTTTGGCCATAACTAACACCATGTTCAAAAATAAGGATGTCCATCGGTGCACGTGGCACCAGGACAGCCAAGGTTGCAGGTCAATGATTGACTTTGTAGTCGTATCATTTGACCTGCGGCTATATGTTCTGGACACTCGGGTGAAGAGAGGAGCAGAGCTGTCAACTGATCACCACCTGGTGGTGAGTTGGATCAGATGGCGGGGGAAAACGCTGTGCAGACCTGGCAAGCCCAAACGAATAGTGAGGGTCTGCTGGGAACGTCTAGCGGAAGAACCTGTCCAGATGATCTTCAACTCCCACCTCCGGGAGAGCTTCGACCACGTCCCGAGGGCAGAGGGGGACATTGAGTCTGAATGGGCCTTGTTCCGCTCTGCCATTGTTGAGGCGGCGGTTGCGAGCTGTGGCCGCAAGACTGCTGGGGCCAGTCGCAGCAGTAATCGAGAATCGAGCCGTCAGGCTGAAGAAGGAGGCCTACAGGGCATGGTTGGTCTGTGGGTCTCCGGAAGCAGCTGACGGGTACCGGCGGGCCAAGCAGAGCACAGCGGCGGCAGTCATGGAGGCAAAAACTCGGGCGTGGGAGGAGTTCGGTGAGGCCATGGAGAAAGACTATCGATCGGCTCCAAAGAGGTTCTGGCAAACCACTCGGCGCCTCAGGGGTGGAAGGCAGCAACTTGCTCACACTGTTTACAGTGGGGGCGGGGAGCTGCTGACGTCAACTGGGGACATTGTCGGGCAGTGGAAGGAATACTTTGAGGAGCTCCTCAATCCCACCAACACGTATTCCAGTGAGGAAACAGAG